>NC_064631.1:447314604-447617635 GCF_023864275.1 Schistocerca cancellata
TCAGAAACGACTTCCTGACATTTAAATCTATACTCGATGTTAAAAAATTTCTCTTCTTTAGAAACGCTTTCCTTGCCATTGCCAGTCTACATTTTATATCCTCTCTACTTCGACCATCATCAGTTACTTTGCTCGCCAAATAGCTAAACTCATTTACTACTTTAAGCATCTCATTTCCTAATCTAATTCCCGCAGCATCACCCGATTTAATTTGACTACATTCCATTATTCTCGTTTTGCTTTGTTGATGTCCATCTTATATCCTCCTTTCAAGACCATGTCCATTCTTCACTGCTCTTCCACGACCTTTGCTGTCTCTGATAGAATTACAATGTCATTGCGAACCTCAAAGTTTTTATTTCTTCTCAATGGATTTTAATTCCTACTCCGAACTTTTCTTTTGTTTCCTTTATTGCGTGCTCAATATACAGATTGAATAACATCGGGGATAGGTTACAACCCTGTCTCACTCCCTTCCCAACCACTGCATCACTTTCATGTCCCTCTACTCTTATAACTGCCATATGATTTCTGTACAAATTGTAAATAGCCTTTCGCTCCCTGTATTTTAACCCTGCCGCCTTCAGAATTTGAAAGAGAGTATTCCAATCAACATTGTCAAAAGCTTTCTCTAAGTCTACAAATGCTAGAAACGTAGGTTTGCCTTTCCTTAATCTTTCTTCTAAGATAAGTCGTAGGGTCAGTATTGCCTCACGTGTTTCAACATTTCTACGGAATCCGGACTGATCTTCCCCGAGGTCGGCTTCTACCAGTTTTTCCATTCGTCTGTAAAGAATTCGCGTTAGTATTTTGCAGCTGTGACTTATTAAACTGATAGTTCGGTAATTTTCACATTTGTCAACACCTACTTTCTTTGGAATTGGAATTATTATATTCTTCTTGAAGTCTGAGGGTATTTCGCCTGTCTCATACATCTTGCTCACCAGATGGTAGAGTTTTGTCAGGACTGGCTCTCCCAAGGCTGTCAGTATTTCTAATGGAATGTTGTCTACCCCGGGGGCCTTGTTTCGACTCAGGTCTTTCAGTGCTCTGTCAAACTCTTCACGCAGTATCATATCTCCCATTTCATCTTCATCTACATCCTCTTCCATTTCCTTAATATTGTCCTCAAGTACATCGCCCTTGTATAGACCCTCTACATACTCCTTCCACCTTTCTACTTTCCCTTTTTTGCTTAGAACTGGGTTTCCATCAAAGCTCTTGATATTCATGCAAGTGGTTCTCCTTTCTCCAAAGGTCTCTTTAATTTTCCTATACGCAGTATCTATCTTACCCCTAGTGAGATACGCCTCTACATCCTTACATTTGTCCTCTAGCAATCCCTGTTTAGCCATTTTGCACTTCCTGTCGATCTCATTTTTGAGACGTTTGTATTCCTTTTTGCCTGTTTCATTTACTGCATTTTTATATTTTCTCCTTACATCAATTAAATTCAATATTTCTTCTGTTACCCAAGGGGTTCTACTAGCCCTCGTATTTTTACCTATTTGATCCTCTGCTGCCTTCACTATTTCATCCCTCAAAGTTAACCATTCTTCTTCTACTGTATTTCTTTCCCCCCTTCCTGTCAGTTGTTCCCTTATGCTCTCCCTTAAACTCTGAACAACCTCTGGTTCTTTCAGTTTATCCAGGTCCCATCTCCTTAAATTCCCACCTTTTTGCAGTTTCTTCAGTTTTAATCTACAGTTCATAACCAATAGATTGTGGTCAGAGTCCACATCTGCCCCTGGAAATGTCTTACAATTTAAAACTTGGTTCCTAAATCTCTGTCTTACCATTATATAATCTATCTGATACCTTTTAGTATCTCCATGGTTCTTCCATGTGTATAACCTTCTTTCATGATTCTTAAACCAAGTGTTAGCTATGATTAAGTTATGCACTGCGCAAAATTCTACCAGACGGCTTCCTCTTTCATTTCTTAGCCCGAATCCATATTCACCTACTATGTGTCCTTCTCTCCCTTTTCCTACACTTGAATTCCAGTCACCCATGACTATTAAACTTTCGTCTCCCTTCGCTATTTGAATAATTTCTTTTATCTCCTCATACATTTCATCAATTTCATCGTCATCTGCAGAGCTAGTTGGCATATAAACTTGTATTACTGTAGTAGGCGTGGGCTTCGTGTCTATCTTGGTCACAATAATGCGTTCACTATGCTGTTTGTAGTAGCTTACCCGAACTCCTATTTTTTTATTCGTTATTAAACCTACTCCTGCATTACCCCTATTTGATTTTGTATTTATAACCCTGTATTCACCTGACCAAAAGTCTTGTTCCTCCTGCCACCGAACTTCACTAATTCCCACTAAATCTAACTTTAACCTATCCATTTCCCTTTTTAAATTTTCTAACCTACCTGCCCGATTAAGGGATCTGACATTCCACGCTCCGATCCGTAGAACGCCAGTTTTCTTTCTCCTGATAACAACGTCCTCCTGAGTAGTCCCCGCCCGGAGATCCGAATGGGGGACTATTTTACCTCCGGAATATTTTACCCAAGAGGACGCCATCATCATTTAATCATACAGTAAAGCTGCATGCCCTAGGGAAAAATTACAGCTGTAGTTTCCCCTTGCTTTCAGCCGTTCGCAGTACCAGAACAGCAAGGTTATTTTGGTTAGTGTTACAAGGCCAGATCAGTCAATCATCTAGACTGTTGCCCCTGCAACTACTGAAAAGGCTGCTGCCCCTCTTCAGGAACCACACGTTTGTCTGGCCTCTCAACAGATACCCCTCCGTTGTGGTTGCACCTACGGTATGGCTGTCTGTATCGTTGAGGCACGCAAGCCTCCCCACCAACGCCAAGGTCCGTGGTTCATGGGGTGGGGGGGGGGGGGGTAGCTATGTTTAAAATGAATGTATATTTGAACGTATTGTGCCTGCACATGTTATAGCATAATAGCTGTAGCTGCGTTAGTTGATACTACCGACTTCCCCCTTCAGGGGGTGATCGTGGCCGCGGCTCACGAGCTACGGACCAGCCAGGTTGGCCGAGGCGAGATGGAAGTGAGCGAGCTGGAGGTGGCGTTGGTGGGCTAACAGCCCGGGACGAGCCAGCACGGCTGCGCCGCATGCCTCTGCCTCTGCCGCTCTGTTTGACGTAAATATGTTTACCTCCTCTTCTGGCATCAGTATAACAGCGGCAAGCAGAAATACACATCAGGCTGTCAGCCGTAATGGCTCATGGGGAGATAGAGTCGTCGCTCTCATTGAAGAAGGAGGATGTTCCATCAGAGAAGGTGGCAGACGGTATGGCATACCACATACCACTGCAACTAGATGGTGGAGGGTCTGCCTTGAAAGAGGCACCACCAACAGGGCTACTGGCTCAGGCAGGAAGAGAGTGAGCTCACAGCAGGAAGACATGGACCTAGTGTCTGGGAGCAGAGAAAATCCCTTTCTGAACGCCAAGCAGTTGCGGCGGGAGACCAACTTCCCCGGTTCCACTGACAAGATTCGCCGAAGGCTGAGGGACGCTGGACTGCATGCACGACGATCTGTCGTGAAACAAGAGCTCAGCGAAGACAACGCTTTTTACCGGCTAGCATTTGAGGAGCTCCATCTGAGGGCGCCGTGGGACAACGTCATTTTCACTGATGAGAAAGTGTTTTCCACCAGTAACGACGGTCCACGAATCGTTTACAGGCCGCAAGGGACTCCCCATCGACGCGAATATATAACCACGACGAAAAGAAGTGGCCGGCTATCTGTTACCTGCTGGGGTTGGATGTCTACGAGAGGGCCGGGAATTCTTCACAGGAACTCTGGACAGCGTGCAGTATGCCCACATATTGGAAAATGTGATGCTTCCGTCAGTGCGAATGCTGTACGCAGAACGGGACGTCACAATGCAAGAGAAACATTCTCCCATTCACAAGTCTGCATTTGTTCAGCAGCGGCTCTCCACGATTGGCGTCAACGTCATGGACTGGCCGCCACGGCGGTTGATATGAACTCCATGGAAAACATGTGAGCTGAGGTCGCCAGAACATTAACAGCTAACTGGCCATGAAACCAACCAACTACTGCGGACGCTCTTTGGGACTGCGTTCTGGAAGCCTGGAAGGATGTTGCTTCTTCAGGCTGTTACGTCCGACGGCTTATACATTCTATGCCAAGACACATGATATAAGTACAAAATAATGAAGGATTCTGGATAAAATATTGGAGTCCTTAAAATGTTTTGTTATGTCTGCTGTTTCGTCATTTTTTCTCATTGGGAGCTAGTGGAAGATCACGAGGCAACAGAAATGATACAATATAGGTTAGTTTTCCTTTGAGTTGCCTTTTTAATTCAAGTGGGTTTCTTTTGAATATACACTTTGTTAAATATTCTAGATACTTACAAACTAATCAGCGTAGATGGACTCTGTCACAGTAGCTTTTGTTATTTCAAATACATCTCTCTCTTCTCCTCGATCCATGAATACACCCTCCGTCCTCCACACAATACGCAAACGATTTCATATTATGTTTACTCGTTGTTAATATCTCCTCTAGTCTCTCTCACACACTCTCTCTCTGACACTATCGCCGCAAGTGCCCTTCTACTCCACTCCCCCAAAACTTTATAAACAAATCTAGCGGTTTCCATTGACGCTACATTTTCTCTTTTAATTGCTGCTGTCTTTACTTTCTAACATTCCTCTCAACACCTATGAAACCGTATTCTTTGATCTCCCCTTCCCTATAACCCATTCTTCGTTCTGAAAACAGTCCTTCCTTATCTCTCGGTCCTAAGATAAAACGAACTGCGGCACACATCTAAGTAAGCAATACTTTGCAAGCATTTCACGCTTATATTTTGCACTTCTTCACTTATATCCATTCTCAGATCCCGCCCTCCTTCCTGTTACCCGTCCCTTGACCTCTGCATCTACATCTAACTGAATACTATGCAATTCATAATTATGTGCTTGACAGGGGGTTCTGTGGTCTGGTGGATTAATCTTGTATTTACATGTAAAACGTGTAGGTTCACATCTCACGTCGCGCGTAGATTTTGAACACACACAAATAACTCTCCTTCACCCCTAGTAACGCCAAGTGCAGAACGCCAGTAAGCTCCGTAGTTCAATATCCGCAGTAAAGATAACATCCCTTCGCTGCCAACTGGGGCAGAGCGGCATTCGTTTGGGCTGTCACAGATGGAGAAACCTCGGAAGGCAGAGACTCCGTCACCAGCAAGCCGTCGTAAACTAGAAAACATATTTCATTTAATGAACCAATGGCCATGTAAGTTCACAAGGCTCTTACTTTATTTGAAACTGAGACGGTCAAAATTGTGGTGCTGGACTGGGATTCGAATTCGATTTCACTGTGTTCCCCAAAATTGCAAACTCTTCTAGCCTCCTTGAAAGGCACCTATATGGTTTCGAATCCTGATCAGCACAAAATATTCATTATTTCATTTCAAGCCCTAGCATGTGCACTCAGAACTACTAGTGAAAAATAGTTGCATTTTCAACGTCTCTTCGTGCGTTGTCAGCTGTAACGTGTTCGTTTCAACTCACAGCCACATGCTAAGCTTTTTATCACAACCTTACAAGATCAAACGTTTCCTTACATCTTTTCAAGTTCAAACATTCCTCTCCATCCTACTGGCGAAAATGGATTTGGGTTTGACGTTTTGTTCGTTGTGATAACCAACGACGATATGTTGTGGATTCAGCTTCTAGCCAGCAGAGTATTTTCCATCACATCATTGAAAGTACAAACATGCCACTCCTAGCTATTATTGGAAAAAGTTTCTTCATGACCATGTGTGCGGGGTTTGAATTCCATTCAGCACAGAACGTTTCGTCGCCTGATGTCTAGCTAACCATGCGTACATCTCGCTCATGATGAACCAACAATAGCTATTTATCGTCTGCTCCTGGCTAGTAAATGACGGCGCTAGATGCTGGGTTCGAATCCCAGTCAGGCAAAAACAATTCTATCGTCATTTAAGGTTCCAACATCTCGCTATTGGTGAAAACATTTGATATTTAACTTCTGATTTTACGTACTTCATTAACAAGCCGACGAGGTGCTGGGTTAGCATCCCTGTCACAAGCTTGACATGATTGCATTTCAATTTTAAACATGAGCATAGCTTATTCATTGTGAATGACACCATATTAAACGTCGTTGGGGGTAGTTCCCAGGAACGTAACTGTTATGACAGGATTCCCAGTTCAGTACAAACATTTTCGTCATTTATTTTCAGGGTCTGATTTGATAACTGACACTGGTGCAAACGTCTATACTTCACATCTCTTTATGCCTAGTGATCGGGTCTCAATAAGGCACAAACGAAGCTTAGCTTAGTTAGCAATGACTATAGGTGCTGGGTTTGAATCCAGGTCCAGAATGACGACGTTGGTCATGTCATTTAAAGTTCAAATTTGTGTACACGTAGCTGTTGATATGTTACGAGAACAATGATGTTACTTGTTATTAGCTGTTAATATTGAGATTTCCGTAGAGTTGCCGTTAATCGCGTTTTTTTTTTTACTGGTTCGTCCAATATCCAGTTTCCCGAGCCACTCGCCGTTGAGCGAAGTTCAGCACGTGGATGGAAAACCTTTTCGAGAACCTTTTTTCCGATTGCTGTACAGCTTTGTAACTTCATATATTGTCTGAAGTATTTAATTTTGACTGAGGATTACTGGTTCAAAATGGTTCAAATGGCTCTGAGCACTATGGGACTTAACATCTGTGGTCATCAGTCCCCTAGAACTTAGAACTACTTATACCTAACTAACCTAAGGACATCACACACATCCATGCCCGAGGCAGGATTCGAACCTGCGACGTAGCAGCCGCGCGGTTCCGGACTGCGCGCCTAGAACCGCTAGACCACCGCGGCCGGCAAGGATTACTGTACGATAAATGTAAAATAATCCATTTTCTCATAACTCTTGGAAAGTCACTTGTTGTAATGAAGGTTAGTTTTTGAGTGTTATGGGGCGTGTCATCGCTAAGAACGTGTTTTCTAATATGTTTTGTATGACGATATTAGTTGACGCTTAGACTGACTGCCATAAAGACCTTTGGTCTCTAGTAGTCTCTTGCGTTGCCCATTGTGTGTAATCAAACGACTGTACACCATGGGGTTTTGGTGTTTAGAGGACCTGCAACACAACTACGTTATGTTGGTCGTATTCAGATGTGACCCACTTTTTTGCTGTCAAGTGTACATATTTGCCAAGTGTTAGTATTAGAGATTCCTTGTTTAAAAGAGGAACCGTTTGTAGGTGGATTGTCTTTGCCGATTGTTTGAACGCAGGAGGTATTTCCTGTGTACCCTAAATTTTGTGAGACCCACCTGGCAACTATACACTGAACTCCCAAAGAAACTGGTATAGGTATGCGTATTCAAATACAGAGAGATGTAAACATGCAGAATACGGCGCTGCGATCGGCAACGCCTCTATAAAACAAAAAGTATCTGGCGCAGTTGTTAGATTGGTTACTGCTGCTACAATGGCAGGTTATCAAGATTTAAGTGAATTTGAACGTGGTGTTATAGTCGGCGCACGAGCGATGGGACACAGCATCTCCGAGGTACTAATGAAGTGGGGATTTTCCCACACGACAATTTCACGAGTGTACTGTGAATATCAGGAATCCGGTAACCCGTCAAATTTCCAGAATCACTGAATCCGGAAAAACATCCTGCAACAACGGGACCAACGACGACTTAAGAGAATCGTTCAGCGTGACTAAACTGCTACCCTTCCGCAAATTGCTGCAGGTTTCAATGGTGGGTCATCAACAAGTGTCAGCGTGCGAACCATTTAACGAAACATCATCGATGTGGGCTTTCAGAGCCAGGTCGGACGAGTCTCGTTTCAAATTGTATCGAGCAGATGGACGTGTACGGGTATGAAGACAACCACATGAAACCATGGTCTCGCATGTCAGTAGCGGACTCTTCAAGCTGGTAAAGGCTCTGCAATAGTGTGGGCGTGTGCAGTTGGAGTGATATGGGACCCATGATACGTCCAGATACGACTCTGACAGGTGACGCGCTACGTAAGCATCTTGTCTGATCACCTGCATCCATTCATGTCCATTCTGCATTCCGGCGGACTTGGGCAATTCCAGCAGGACAATGCGACACCCGACACGTCCAGAATTGCTACAGAGTGGCTCCAGGAACACTCTTCTGAGTTTAAACACTTCCGCTGGCCACCAAACTCCACAGTCATGAACATTATTGAGCATATGTGGGATGCCTTGCAACGTGCTGTTCAGAAGAGGTCTCCATCCCCTCGTACCCTTACCGATTTATGGATAGCCCTGCAGGATTCATGTCGTCAGTTCCCTCCAGCACTACTTAAACCGTTAGTCGATAGCATGCCACGCCGTGTTGCGGCATTTCTGCCTATTAGCGGGGGTCTACACGATATTAGGCAGGTGTACGAGTTTCTTTGGCTCTTCAGTGTATTTTCGTAATGGTTCCGTAAACATGGTTTGGTAGTAATTGCGAGTTGCATGTGACCATTTGAGTTCTATTCACTCGTGCCAGAGACCAAGTTTTATGACAGTTCCGTTGTCATGCAAGCCACCAACGCGGATTTGTACGAAGTAGTTAATAGATGCTTTAAGCCTTTGTGTGAACTATTTTCTTGTGTTGGGTTGTTGGGTGGCTAGTGCTTCTGTCTCCTTTTAAGACTGTTAAGTTTGACAAGAATTAATAATGGTCTCTACCCTGTAGTGCAATTCTCAGCTGTTAAAATTGCGAAACAAACTGCTTCTTCCCCAGGCTTAACTTAATTACTAATGCCGTAATGTCACCCTTTGGGAACATGTGTCGCCGACCTTTAAGCTGGCATCTGTTTAATGAGTCATTATATCTTGGAATAATTATTATTCTGTTTTGCCATTTTCATGTAAGAGTGTTATGTTAATTCTGTCATTGCAGGCTCCCGTATTCTTTAACTTCGATCCCTGTCGTTGTAAATATCTTTGACTCATTTAAGTAGGTCTCAAATCATTCTTTTGTTTCTGTGTGGACTTAAGTTACCTTGTCGATTTTCGGCTTTTTATTGCCTGTTGTCGCTTAAGGCTAATTGAACTACGGAACGGGTCCCGTAATGACAGTAATTGTTCATGTATGTGAGATGTTAGTATTTATGTCTTAGAGAGATGGAGCCTGGTTACTAGGGGGTACCTGTAAGACGTCTTCAATGTTTGGGTGGCGTCGGGGCATGTTATTAGCCACTGAGTGGCTCACACGCAAGCAGAGTTCACTTACACTATGTGATCAGAAGTATCCGGACACCCCCAAAAAATTCGTTTTTCGTATTAGATTCATTGTGCTCCCACCTACTGGCAGGTACTATATATCAGCGACCTCAGTACTCATTAGACATCGCGAGAGAGCAGAATGGGGCGTTCCGCGGATCAGGTGATTGGGTGTTACTTGCGTCTGTACGCGATATTTCCACACTCCTAAACATCCCTAGGTCCACTGTTTCTGATGTGACAGTGAAGTTGAAACGTGAAGCGACACGTGCAGCACAAAAGCGTAAAGGTCGACCTCGTCTTTTGACTGACAGAGACTTCCGACGTTGAAGAGGATCGTAATGTGTAATTGGCATACACTTATCCAGACCATCACAAATGAATTCCAAACTGCATCAGGACTCACTGCAAGTGATACGACAGTTAGGCGGGTGGTGAGAAAACTTAGATTTCACGGTCAAGCGGCCACACATCAGGCCGGTAAATGCCAAACGACGCCTAAGGACATCACACACAACCACACCCGAGGCAGGATTCGAACATGCGACCATAGCAGCAGCGAGGTCCCGGACTTAAGCGCCTAGAACCGCTCGGCCACAACGACCGGCAAATGACGCCTCGCTTGGTGTAAGGACCGTAAACGTTGGACGATTGAACAGTGGAGTGACGAATCACGGTACACAATGTGGCGAACGCCCACTGAACGTCATCTCCCAGTAGTGTAGTGCCAACAGTAAAATTCTGAGGCGGTGATGTTACGGTGTAGTCGTGTTTTCCATGTTGTTTTGCGTGGCACTATCAGAGCACAGGCCTACATTGATGTTTTAAGCACCTCATTGCTTCCCACTGTTGAAGAGCAATTCGGAGATGGAGACTGCATCTTTCGACACAATCGAACACTTGTTCATAATGCACGTCCTGTGGCGGAGTGGTTACACGATAATAACATCCCTGTAATGGACTGGCCTGCACTGAGTCCTGACCTGACTCCTACAGAATACCTTTGGGATGTTTTGGAACGCCGAATTCGTGCCAGGCCTCACCGACCGACATCGATACCTCTCCTCAGCGCAGCACTCCGTGAAGAATAGGCTGCCATTCCCCGAGAAAACTTCAAGCACCTGATGAGAGTTGACGCTGTCATCAAGGCTAACAGTAGGCTAACACCATATTGAATTTCAGCATTACCGATGGAGGGCGCCACGAACTTGTAAGTCATTTTTAGCCAGGTGTCCGAATATTTTTGATCACATCGATGAACCATCTGCCAGGCACTTAAATGTGATTTGCAAAGTATCCATATAGATGTAGATGTAGGCATAGTGTATGTAGTATATTTTTCCTGTTCTTGCTATGTGCTTTGCTACATTCGATAACTTGTTTTGACCAGCAACCTTTTCTATGATTTTCCCCAAGCAAATGTCTAGAACACTTGCTGCTCGCGCAAGCATTAATCTTTTGAATATTTATCTTTTAACAATTGTTTTAAATCGAAGCATTGGTTTTGTGAATTGATGTGAAACACACTTTCATCATGCTATATTCGAGATCCGTGTTGTGTCAGTCTTTATCATTGGGAGGAAAGCCTAGTATTTTAAATGATTTTTTTAATGTATGCCGATCGTTGTGGCCGAGCGGTTCTAGGCGCTTCAGTCTGAAACCGCGCGACCGCTACGGTCGGAGGTTCGAATCCTGCCTCGAGCACGGATGTGTGTGATGTCCTTAGGTTAGTTAGGTTTAAGTAGTTCTAAGTTCTAGGGAACTGATGACCTCAGATGTTAAGTCCCATAGTGCTCAGAGCCATTTCAACCATTTTAATGTATGTTCAACAAAGGTAATTTAAAACTTGTTGGTGCCACGAATGATGTTCAATTCCCTTTTGTTCAGGCCTCTCGATCGCAAGGCAACCAGGCACAGCAAGTTGCGTACCAGTCAGCATTTAATGCTGTATGGCTCTGCAGAAGTTTGTTGGACTTGCACTTAATTAGTACTAAAGGATTTCGAGTATTGCGTAGCTTGTAGCAGTGAATTTACCAATAAATAAGACGTGATCAAACTTCATTCCATAGTTCACTGATGCAACACATATAAGATACAAACACAGAAGCAATCGCCAAAGCTGTCATTCCTGCTCTCGTAAACGAAATCAAACGATGCGCTAACTCAGTGGTGTTATCTGCTAACTAAGGCTAGTTTAGAAGCGGGGGAAAACTAACAATGCCGTTCGAGCACCTGTTTATTTGTACACTCCTGGAAATTGAAATAAGAACACCGTGAATTCATTGTCCCAGGAAGGGGAAACTTTATTGACACATTCCTGGGGTCAGATACATCACATGATCACACTGACAGAACCACAGGCACATAGACACAGGCAACAGAGCATGCACAATGTCGGCACTAGTACAGTGTATATCCACCTTTCGCAGCAATGCAGGCTGCTATTCTCCCATGGAGACGATCGTAGAGATGCTGGATGTAGTCCTGTGGAACGGCTTGCCATGCCATTTCCACCTGGCGCCTCAGTTGGACCAGCGTTCGTGCTGGACGTGCAGACCGCGTGAGACGACGCTTCATCCAGTCCCAAACATGCTCAATGGGGGACAGATCCGGAGATCTTGCTGGCCAGGGTAGTTGACTTACTCCTTCTAGAGCACGTTGGGTGGCACGGGATACATGCGGACGTGCATTGTCCTGTTGGAACAGCAAGTTCCCTTGCCGGTCTAGGAATGGTAGAACGATGGGTTCGATGACGGTTTGGATGTACCGTGCACTATTCAGTGTCCCCTCGACGATCACCAGTGGTGTACGGCCAGTGTAGGAGATCGCTCCCCACACCATGATGCCGGATGTTGGCCCTGTGTTCCTCGGTCGTATGCAGTCCTGATTGTGGCGCTCACCTGCACGGCGCCAAACACGCATACGACCATCATTGGCACCAAGGCAGAAGCGACTCTCATCGCTGAAGACGACACGTCTCCATTCGTCCCTCCATTCACGCCTGTCGCGACACCACTGGAGGCGGGCTGCACGATGTTGGGGCGTGAGCGGAAGACGGCCTAACGGTGTGCGGGACCGTAGCC
The DNA here is from genome assembly GCF_023864275.1 of Schistocerca cancellata. NCBI lineage: Eukaryota > Metazoa > Arthropoda > Insecta > Orthoptera > Acrididae > Schistocerca > Schistocerca cancellata. The sequence continues at coordinate 447,326,949 of NC_064631.1, forward strand.
CAGCTTCATGGAGACGGTTGCGAATGGTCCTCGCCGATACCCCAGGAGCAACAGTGTCCCTAATTTGCTGGGAAGTGGCGGTGCGGTCCCCTACGGCACTGCGTAGGATCCTACGGTCTTGGCGTGCATCCGTGCGTCGCTGCGGTCCGGTCCCAGGTCGACGGGCACGTGCACCTTCCGCCGACCACTGGCGACAACATCGATGTACTGTGGAGACCTCACGCCCCACGTGTTGAGCACTTCGGCGGTACGTCCACCCGGCCTCCCGCATGCCCACTATACGCCCTCGCTCAAAGTCCGTCAACTGCACATGCGGTTCACGTCCACGCTGTCGCGGCATGCTACCAGTGTTAAAGACTGCGATGGAGCTCCGTATGCCACGGCAAACTGGCTGACACTGACGGCGGCGGTACACAAATGCTGCGCAGCTAGCGCCATCCGACGGCCAACACCGCGGTTCCTGGTGTGTCCGCTGTGCCGTGCGTGTGATCATTGCTTGTACAGTCCTCTCGCAGTGTCCGGAGCAAGTATGGTGGGTCTGACACACCGGTGTCAATGTTTTCTTTTTTCCATTTCCAGGAGTGTATGAATCCAGAAAGGTCGAATCAGACAGATTGTATGAACAATAATCATTTTGTAATTCCTCATTAGACACGAATGTACTCCATGTAAAAAAAACTCCTATGCAGCCTGTAACTTTACGACAGTATGATAAAACCCCTAGCACTATTTTAACATTATCTGCGGCTTTAACTAAAAGATGGCTTTCAGAATATTTTCAACTTCTGTTAATACTCAGCTGTTAACAAAAATACCAGTTTGTGTAGAAAAATTTTAGCCCTACAGTCCTAGTAATCCCTGTCTCTCATGATCGTATACTTCTAAGACGTGTAAGTAGTCCCAGCTGCAGTTGGTTCACACTCTAGTACTTCATGTGAAGAGTCTGCTAAACCTAGTGCGCGGCTTAAGCGTTTCTTCCGTGAAGTGTGTGCTTCCGTTTCCAATGTTTGTTGCGCAAACTGCTGGTGCTTTTCCCCTCTCGTGGTAACGGCATGTTCTCGTGTAGAACAGTCAGCAACGGTAGCCAAGTTGCTGAGGATAGACGTTAAGCGGTGCGCATGTCTGCAGTTACGTTTATGAGACTAACTTTGCCTGTAACTTGAGAGTAAACGTTGTTCTGTGTACGGTATCTGGCTTGAGAACGCATGACGGGACCTCTTGTAGTCGGCATTCAGTTTGATGGGTAGCTTTAGTGCGATTTAAGCCAGATTGTCTTCTGATTTATGCTGAGTTGCAGGTGTCGCTAAAAGCTTTGCCATGAATTATAATCAAGCTTCACGTGTTTGTCGTATCATTATTCCGTAACTTATATAGTTCGTTACATACAGAATAAAATCGTTCACGTGTTCTGCCTTTAATCAGTTACTATGGCTGTTTTCGTATGTAGCTTATAGTTATGTTTATGTTACATGAAAAACCAAGTCATAGACCTCGGTGGTTTTAATAAAGAGGCTTTCGTTTGAGCATAAAGGAATCATTTGTTTATATACTACGGTGAACAAATTTCTGGGTGAATCACTGTCTGGAATACAGTTAATGTAATAAGACCTCGATGCTGGGAAAAACGTTGATGTTACATAGTACAATATGTTAATCATTTTGTGGACAGTTCTCGTTTGGTTGATGTGGCAGTAGTCATTTATTCTCAGCAAGTCTGTACAGCAAGAGGAACAAAAATTGAAGGTGAAAAATTGAATAAAGTGGAAAATGTGAAGAACTTAAGAAGTGTGGTAGAGGGAAATGGAATAAGTGAGAAAGAGATCAGTGAACGTGTCAGACAAGCAGAAGCATTCCTGTGAAGTATTCGGAGCCTGGTTTTTAAAGACGTTCCACATAAAAGCAAAGAAGTAATCCCAATACTGACCTAAGCATCTGAAACTTGGATAATGAAGAAAATAAATGTAAGTATATTACAGATATGTGAAATGAAGTTAATCAGAAGTAGGGGGGGGATAATGAGGAAAGATAGGGTGAGGAATGAAAGAGAAAGGGAAAGGAAAACAACTTCTTACAGTGTAAGTATTGACAGCTACTTGCGAAATGTACCGGGTTACATATACGGTAGATCTGGGTGATATGTGGTGTAGTGTGAACGGTCCACAGCAACGGAAACTGTAGGACAAACAGTGGGGTAGAAGTCTCTTCTATAACGTCGTAACTAGTTATGTCGCATAAAAATCAGTCGTTAAGATAGCATTTTTTATAGCACCCTATCTCTTAGGAGTTTGGCGGGCATATTGTATCGGGAACCTACGTGCTCGTGAGCACGTTGTTGCGCTCCTCTAGATTATTGCTTCGACTGAGTCTGCTCTGGGTACAAATCGTTAAAACTTGTTTTACCAACCACTTCTCTACAGCTCAAGACCCGTATCGATATCGGGTACAGTAAAGCTCTCCAGCTTTTATTCTCGTATGTTACTGCCTTCAGCCGTCAAGTTATCTAACATGGTTTGTAGTTATCTTTGTTACGCATTACGAAAAAAGAGATAAATCTAATAGCAATCTAGTAAGCACTTACCAGAATATAGAACTCTGTTGCCAAATAAAGACCATAGTTGAAGAAAACCACAACCGAGAAAGACGAAATTCGCAATAAAAACAAACGCGGCGAAATCCATGAAGTCTACTGCGATTTCAGGACGAAAAGAAAAAAAAATAAAACACTTTAAAAGGTTTTATTTAAGCCACTGACAGTTTGTACACGAACTTATTTAGTTGGAATCCTGGACCACGTTATGTGTTATGGACCGTGATTTTTTCTACCTTGAGCGCCCTCACTCTTAGAGAGTATGCGTAGCTCGGTTCCTCTTTCAAGGAGGTATCACGCCTTCTCGTTACTGTTCGTCTAGGTTTGCTATGTGAGTTGGAGAAAAGCTATGTCGCAGAAATATTCAAGTTTGACTACTAATATCTAGAAGTCTACTTGGTGCTTGCAATCGATTACACCTCGGCAATGGGTTACGCTTAGAAAGTCTCCGTATTTACAACTTGGAGAACTGCGGATCGAAAAAAATCCTGTGACCTTTTTTGTCATCCTATTTCAGTTCATTGATTCGACGCTTGTATGAATTATTGCCTCTACAGGGTGGTCCATTGATAGTGACCGGGCAAAATATCTCACAAAATAAACATCAAACGAAAAAACTACAAAGAACGAAACTCGTCTAGTTTGAAGGGGCAAACCAGATGGCGCTATGGTTGGCCCGCTAGATGGCGCTGCCATAGGTAAAAAAAAATGGTTCAAATGGCTCTGAGCACTATGGAACTTAAGATCTGAGGTCGTCAGTCCCCTAGAACTAACTAACCTAAGGACATCACACACATCCATGCCCGAAGCAGGATTCGAACATGCGACCGTATCAGCAGCGATGTTCCGGACTGAAGCGCCTAGAACTGCTCGGCCACCGCGGCCGGCACCATAGGTTGGGTTAGGTTGTTTTGGGGGAAGAGACCAAATTGCGATGTCATCGGTCTCATCGGTTTAGGGACGGACGGGGAAGGAAGTCGGCCGTGCTCTTTCAGAGGAACCATCCCTGCATTTGCCTGGAGCGATTTAGGGAAATCACGGAAAACCTAAATCAAGATGGCCGGACGCGGGATGCACCATAGGTCAAAAGGATATTAACTGCGTTTCTTTCTTTTTTTAAATAGGAACCCCCCCATTTTTATTACATATTCGTGTAGTACGTAAAGAAATATGAATGTTTTAGTTGGACCACTTTTTTCGCTTTGTGATAGATGGCGCTGTAATAGTCACAAACGTATAAGTACGTCGTATAACGTAACATTCCGCCAGTGCGGACGGTATTTGCTTCGTGATACATTACCCGTGTTAAAATCGTCCGTTCACCAATTGCGGAAAAGGTCGATATTGTGTTGATGTATGGCTATTGTGATCAAAGTGGCCAACGAACGTGTGCTATGTATGCTGCTCGGTATCCTGGACGACATCATCCAAGTGTCCGGACCGTTCGCCGGATAGTTACGTTATTTAAGGAAACAGGAAGTGTTCAGTCACATGTTAAACATCAACCACGACCTACAATAAATGATGATGCCCAAGTAGGTGTTTCAACTGCTGTCGTGGCTAATCCGCACATCAGTAGCAGACAAACTGCCCGAGAATTGGGAATCTCAAAACCGTCGGTGTTGAGAATACTACATCAACATCGATTGCGCCCGTACCATATTTCTACGCACCAGGAATTGCGTGGCAACGACTTTGAACGTCGTGTACAGTTCTGCCACGGGACGATGACAGATTTTTTGCACGCGTTCTATTTAGCGACGAAGTGTCATTCACCAACAGCGGTAAAGTAAACCGGCATAATCTGCACTATTGGGCAACGGAAAATCTACGATGGCTGCGGCAAGTGGAACATCAGCCACCTTGGCGGGATAATGTATGGTGCGGCATTATGGGAGGAAGGATAATTGGCCTGCACTTTATCGATGGCAATCTAAATGGTGCAATGTATGCTGATTTCCTACGTAATGTTCTACCGATGTTCCTACAAGATGTTTCACTGCATGACAGAATGGCGATGTACTTCCAACATTATGGATGTCCGGCACATAGCTCGCGTGCGGTTGAAGCGGTATTGAATAGCATATTTCATGACAGGTTGATTGGTCGTCGAAGCACCATGGCCCGCACGTTCACCGGATCTGAAGTCCCCGGATTTCTTCCTGTGGGAAAAGTTGAAGGATATTTGCTATCGTGATCCACCGACAACGCCTGACAATATGCGTCAGCACATTGTCAATGCATGTGCGAACATTACGGAAGGCGAACTACTCGCTGTTGAGAGGAATTTCGTTACACGTATTGCCTAATGTATTGAGTTTTACTGACATCATTTTGAGCATTTATTGCATTAATGTGGTTTTTACAGGTAATCACGCTGTAACAGCATGCGTTCTCAGAAATGATAATTTCGTAAAGGTACATGTATCCCATTGGAGAAACCGAAATAAAATGTTCAAACGTACCTAAGTACTGTATTTTAATTTAAAAACCCTACCTGTTACCAACTGCTCGTCTAACATTGTGAGCCATATGTTTGTGACTATTATAGCGCCATCTATCACAAAGCGAAATATGTGGTCCAACTAAAACATTCATATTTCTTTACGTACTACACGAATATGTAATAAAAAATGGTGGTTCCTATTACCGTAGCGCCATATGCTTTCCCCCTTCAAGCTAGGCAAGTTTCGTTCTTATTCATTTTTTCGTTTGACACTTATTTCGTGAGATATTTGGCCCGGTCACGATCAATGGACCACCCTGTATACGCTGATGAGGCCAAATATTATGACCATCTACTTAAAAGCATGTTGGTCCACCTGTGGAGCGCAATTAAGCAGTGTTTCTTCGTGTCATCGATTCGACAAGTACTTGATAGGTCTTCAGAGGTTTGTGGCACCAGATGCCTACGCACTTTTGCTGCGTACGCGTCAGCGCTGGGTATCTCTTCTATGCTGCATTTCGTTGGTTACAGCTTCATTAGAAAGCGAACAGCGTCTTGGCTGATATTATACCTATCAAAATTCTGAGTTTGTGGAGGTGGGCAATTATTCTAACAATTATACACATGTAGTAGTCTGACCTTTTGCCCACTGGCGACCTCGTAGACGACATGCTCCGTGATGTCAATTTCTTCTCATTCACAGATCTATTTGAGCACGGAATTATAGGTAGGAAATACGTGGGATATGGTCCACGGCTCTTCAGAGGCCGGATTGCACTCTTATATGGTGAATTTATAGCTTGTGGATCTTTCCTTAATACCAAGGAGAAAGTGGTACGTTCTCTTTCCTGTTTCCCATTCCTCCTTCTGATTTCCTAACACTCTCTACACTTCTTTATTTTCTTTTTGGACGTAGCTTTGTTACCAAATATTTCCTCAAAGTTTCCATAGGCACATTTTTTTTAACTGTGCGTTTCTCCCTCTTACGGAAAGATCTAATGAATAAATTTCATCTGTTATCAAGAGTGCCTGAGTCCATACCGCAGACATCTGTGAGAAGCAGGAGAACGTCTCTTTGTGTTTACAGAAAGTACTCTACTGTCTTTATTTTTCTCCTTGTGTAAGCACTTACACTCATCCAATAGCCGCATGTCAGTGAATCCTGTGTATGCTATGTAGTTTTCTTATTGTACTTACTGGGAACTGCTAGTTTCGTTGGCCAGTTAATGTCGCTTTCTTGATAACTTAACGCCTCATAGGCAACAGATCCCCACATATGCATGACTGTTTTGTTTCTGTATGAATACACTTCCTTTCTCTTCCCCGATTGGCCATTTTCTCTACTTTATGTCTTCCTCGCTCTTAATAAAGGTTTTTGCTACATGTAAACCGCTTTTTCTCTGCAACCATTAATTTACTTTCCATACACAGATTTGTTAATGTGCTGACACCTTGCATAGTATTTTGTCCATCTTCTATCATTAGATCATCTGCGTAGGTTCTGAAGCCTGATATCCTTTTGATACCCAGTAGCTGATATGAACACCGAATATTTTTCGTGTTTCTGTCAATGTCAACACAAATCATTGTACTACATATTGCATCACATCAGACAAGTTTAAGACATCTATACTGTACACGTGTTATTACACATTAAAGTGCAGTTTGTTCCTAATTAGGCCCTTTTTCATCGACAATGGGCATTGATGATACTCCCCATTAACACTGTTTGTTTTGCTTATAGCCATCAGACAAACGAAAATGAAAAGGCTTCTTACGACAAACATTCGTATAAATACTTCCCGTTAATCTTGATTCACGGTAGAGAAAAGGAAGATAGGATTATGAATACACAAATCGACCTTCGTTCTTGTTTCTGGGATATCAACCATCGACGTTTTCTGGGAAACTCATCAGTGTACTAGACATAAACTATAATTAAGCATCTGTCAGTATCTAAATTCAGTACTTTTACATTTGCATGTATTTGCGCCCATTGAAAACTCCATATCAACAAACTGCAGATAATTTTTAATACCAGTTTTATTTCACGTTCATGACGACTTACCACAGAGAAAAGGATGACAGGATTATAAATACATAGATCTACTTTCGATCTGGGACATCAGCCATCAACATTTTTCGGAAAACTGAAGAGTGAACTAGACACCATCCGCAATTAAGCGTCCATCAGCAACTAAATTCTGTATTGTTTCATTTGAGTGTAGTTGTGTACACTGAAGACCCCATGTGAACAGACTTCAAGTAATTATTATTGTGGATTCGTTGGAAATTCATCTCAACTTTCCAAAGAACTTGTGCTCATGACAATCGAAATGTTGTTACCTAGCTGTTCTTATCATCTATGTCCCCTAAATCACTTCATGAAAGTACCAGTACAGTTCCAAATAACTTCCGGGAATTCAACCAGTTAACACTTTCAGCTACCGCCGATATTTCGGCGGGAGAACACTCCGCCATTTTCAGGCAAACTGCAAAGAACAGGTATTGTTGTATACTCCAGGAGAAACTCAGGTCTCATACCAGTACAGTTGCTTTAAAAATGTGATTGCTTATTTTTTCCACCGTCCTCGTCTGTCTGAGCTAAAGTCCACCTCATGTAGGAAGGCGGCCCAATTTTCAGCCGTTCGGCACATCCCCCTCCACTAGCCACTGGCACCCAATAACATTCATTGTCTTCCCGAGCGGGTAGCAGCGAGTTACAGTCATACAGCGTGAATCTCGCTCCTACATACTGCACTGTTGCCGTATTTCGCGACAACCGAATTATTCATTTGACGCGACAACCGAATTTTTCATTCAACTGTCAGGTTTTTTTTTTTTTCTTTTCCGTTTCTTTTTTTTTTCTTGTAGCAGCATAGCTCTGAATTTGTACCTGCAGAGTGTGATTAAAAAAGCCAAGTGACGGCAACAAACGTGAAATGCTTCACAAGCAGTCGAGGGGGATTGTTTACCCTATTTATAACTTTTTCAAACGTGAATTTGAAAGCAGGTGTCTTACTGTTGACATCTGAAGATACAAGAACGGACTCCAGAACCATGTGGTGTCGGCAAGAGAACTGTAAAGAGAAAGTATCAGAGCTGTACAAACTGTAGAAAAATTGTTTTAGTGTCGCCTGGAAAGAATCGAAATCGCAAGGAACCTGTAACACAAATGGATGGTTTTAACAACGATGTTTTAATGTGCTCCATGCGAATGATGGATGCCGGACATCACAAAAAAGTGTTACAGTTATGCAGGGGAAAATTGGCTGCAGTGGTAACCTCTTCGTCAATGCAAAGATGTTGGTTCCAGGTATGTTAAGAAGAGAGTTTTTAGTTCAAAGAAGTGACAAACGTGTAGTACGAACTGCATCGCATATAAAGATTCACGGTACAAGAGGAGGGGGTAGCACAACAGTGTATTACCTTGATGAAACATGGGTCAATTAAAATCATTCGAGGAAGATCTGCAAGAAAACGAGGTTTTCATAGAAATAGGTTCTCGGATAATTATTCTGCATGCTGGCTCATCTTCTGGTTCTGTTTCTGAGACTAGACTTGTATTTACGTGTAAGAAAAACGGCAATGACTACCATTCGGAAATGAACGTTATCAGTCTCGTGAGGTGATTCACAATTCTTGTCATACTTTGCTTCGAAGTCGGTCATTGCCGGTTATAATTCAGCTGTTACAAAGAAAACACCAGGTACAAACACCAGAAAAGCGGATATTTTTCCCTCGCTTAGAAATAAAACTATCAAGCACAGTATAAACCAGACTCGTACCGATCTCCTGCAGCTCGTTAATTTATACAAGTCACATGACAGAGCGTACAAACTTGACTTACTCGCACGTGAATGTGGTTTTGCATTTACCCACGTGTCACTGCCAGTGTAGTTCCATGGAATTAATTTGGACAGAGGGTTAAGACTATGTGGGAGACAAAAACAAAACATTCAATATAACAAATATGTATGTGACAATAGACAACATCTCTCCTGCAGCGTGAGAACAGTCTGTGCAGCTTGCTGAAAAGCTTCAAAAACAAAATTTGACAGGGATGTGAGGGTGGATATACGCCTTGAACCTATCATCATAAATTTACAATCAGATTGTTAAGAAACACAATCAAATAGAAGTGATGATGGTATTACAATATAGACTTTGGAACAAAGTAATAGTATTTCCTAGTTTTAAAGACACTGGAAAAGAGCCACCGTGGTACAACAAGCGAGATAGAAAACTGCTGCGGAGGCAAAGGGAACTTCACAGCGAACATAGACATAGCCAAAGTTTTGCAGATAAACAAAAATTACGCGAAGCGAAATGTAGTGTGAGGAGGGCTATGCGAGAGGCGTTCAATGAATTCGAAAGTAAAGTTCTATGTACCGACTTGGCAGAAAATCCTAAGAAATTTTGGTCTTATGTCAAAGCGGTAGGTGGATCAAAATAAAATGTCCAGACACTCTCTGACCAAAATGGTACTGAAACAGAGGATGACTGAGTAAAGGCCGAAATACCAAATGTCTTTTTCCAAAGCTGTTTCACAGAGGAAGACTGCACTGTAGTTCCTTCTCTAAATTGTCGCACAGATGGCCAAGTGGTAGACATCGAAATAGATGACAGAGGGATAGAAAAACAATTAAAATCGCACAAAAGAGGAAAGGCCGCTGGACCTGATGGGATACCAGTTCGATTTTACACAGAGTACGCGAAGGAACTTGCCCCCCTTCTTGCAGCGGCGTACCGTAGGTCTCTAGAAGAGCGTAGCGTTCCAAAGGATTGGAAAAGGGCACAGGTCATCCCCGTTTTCAAGAAGGGACGTCGAACAGATGTGCAGAACTATAGACCTATATCTCTAACGTCGATCAGTTGTAGAATTTTGGAAGACGTATTATGTTCGAGTATAATGACTTTTCTGGAAACTAGAAATCTACTCTGTAGGAATCAGCATGGGTTTCGAAAAACACGATCGTCTGAAACCCAGCTCACGCTATTCGTCCACGAGACTCAGAGGGCCATAGAGATGCAGTGTTTCCTGGCTTCCACAGTCGTTTAATGAACAAAGTAAGATCATATGGACTATCAGACCAATTGTGTGATTGGACTGAAGAGTTCCTAGATAACAGAACCCACCATGTCATTCTCAATGGAGAACAGGCTTCCGAAGTAAGAGATATTTCAGGTGTGCCGCAGAGGAGTGTCGTAGGACTGTTGCTATTCACAATATACATAAATGACCTTGTGGATAACGTCGGAAGTTCACTGAGGCCTTTTGCGGATGATGCTGTAGTATATCGAGAGGTTGTAACGACGGAAAATTGTACTGAAATGCAGGAGGATCTGCAATGTATTGACGCATGGTGCAGGGAATGGCAATTGAATCTCAATGTAGACAAGTGTAATGTGCTGCGAATACATAGAAAGAAAGATTCTTTATCACTTAGCTACAATATAGCAGGTCAGCAATTGGAAGCAGTTAATTCATCTGGGAGTAGGCATTAGGAGTGATTTAAAATGGGATGATCATACAAAGTTTATCGTCGGTAAAGCAGATGCCAGACTGAGATTCATTGGAAGAATCCTAAGGAAATGCAAACCGAAAACAAAGGAAGTAGCTTACAGTACACTTTTTCGCCCACTGCTTGAATATTGCTCACCAAGTTGGGATCCGTACCAGATAGCGTTGATAGAAGAGATAGAGAAGATCCAACAGAGAGCAGCGCGCTTTGTTACAGGATCATTTAGTATTCGCGAAAGCGTTACGGAGATGATGGATAAACTCCAGTGGAAGACTCTGCAGCAGAGACGCTCAGTAGCTCGATACGGGCTTTTGTTGAAGTTTCGAGAACATACCTTAACCGATGAGTTAAGCAGTATATCGCTCCCTCCTACGTATATCTCGCGAAGAGACCATGAGGATAAAATCAGAGAGATTAGAGCCCACACAGAGGCATACCGACAATCTTTCTTTCCACAAACAATACGAGACTGGAATAGAAGGGAGAACCGATAGAGGTACTCAAAGTACCCTCCGCCAACATGTTGTATGCTCTAATAACCACGCGAGAATGCAGCTGGATAAATTCGTCAGAAATTCAATATTTCCACATGTAAACCCTGGTCATTTTCAAGGCACGAGCTGGATAAGGCCCTAAAATGACAGTAACTGTTACTTGTCGAGATTTCGGTGGTTGTTGATGTTATCGGTCAGCATTCCCATGAGTTATTCGCAGATGATGATTAGTTGTTTGACTGTTCAATGGATTACAAATGCAGTCTCTCACTGTAATGTCGAACGAGTTAGTTTACATTCATAATGCCCATTGACAGTGAAAAAAATGACAACTTACTGAACATTTTTATGATACTCTTTTTCAAAAAATGGCTCTGAGCACTATGGGACTCAACTGCTGTGGTCATAAGTCCCCTAGAACTTAGAACTACTTAAACCTAACTAACCTAAGAACATCACACACATCCATGCCCGAGGCAGGATTCGAACCTGCGACCGTAGCGGTCGTGCGGTTCCAGACTGTAGCGCCTTTAACCGCTCGGCCACTCCGGCCGGCTACTCTTTTTCATTAGTCTTTTCTACCACCAATTATTTTTTTACGAGAAGTGATTACACTTAACTATAGTTAAACACATCCACGCACACCTTACATATTTTTAAAAATGCTGTTGAGTAGAAGCATTTGTCAAGCAAATATGGTTTCGGTTTGTGCTTGAAGTTAATTTTGTTCCGTATCAAATTTTTACTTATATTAAGTTCAAATCGCAATACATCATAATTATTGCAAGCAGTTTCAAGGATCTTGTCGTCAAATAATTGTCGTTTTGAGAAAAATTGTACTTCACGTCTTCATAAAGCTGTGTCAGGTGGTCTCGCCTCCCGACGTCACGCAAAGTAAATCTGTGTAGCAGTGGACGCAACGGCTTAAAGTCGTGAATTAATGTTTTATCTCATGACGACTGATCGAAATTGGATTTAGTATTCACTATCCTCCTCACAGATTTGAACGTATAATACGATGTACCGTAGGCAAATGGGCCTGACCGTTGTCCGCAGAAACGCAGTTCTGCAATGTAGACCTTGTTTGCCTGCTCTCTTCTGCCGTGCATGCCTAGTTATCCGTCCGTGCTTCCTTACGGCTCCACCTCTATGCACGGAAGTGTTGTCCTACATGACGCAGGCTATAGTCATTGATTTGTGATTGCCTCCGGCGCCGGTTTAAGGTCACATGGGTCCTGTATCAGCGATTAACTGTCGAGTCCCCGTTTAGCAATATTTTCTATTGTAAACGTAATATTTTTCTTCCATTTGGCATGTGAAAGAAACGGCTAATAATCTTATTTCACTCATCAACGTTACTCAAAACACAACACTATACATCACAGTTTACTCTTACTACCTCTATTCACATAGGAAAAGAAAACCACTGTTTCATCTCAATAATAACACTGAAACAAAAGTTTCCGAAAACTACCAATTTATCCCTTGTCAACTTCGAAACTGACTGTGTAACCATGGTGTTTTATTTTCCCTGAAAAGGGCGATGTGAGCACTGTTCCAGATTCTTGCCCATTTAAATGAACTGAAACGAACGGCTGTCAGACTCTGGGAGTATTCTGCTCGTCCAACTGTTCCCTGAGTGCATGGGTAATTGTGGGCTAGGGTATATCGACTAACGACGTTTAGGTGAGCATTGTTAAAAACTTAAAAAAAATATCTGATGACAATACGACTGTGCAAGTTAGTAATAATGCACAGCCTGCCATAATGGAAGAGAATATGTAAATAAAATTCTGTGTTTTTTTTTTTTTTTTTTTTTTTTTGAAGGAATACAATTACATCAAATGTTAACACTCCCCATATTGTGGGAAACTACAGCTGCAAGAATACATTCTTGTTAAACAAAACGACGGCAGCTGTTGAATAATCCTCTATTAATACAACCGGTGTCGCAATATAGAGCTGCATCGTCAGGCACATCTGAATAGAAAAAGCAGAGATTTGAGAAAACGTTAAAAATATTCCTATTATTATTTCTTACAGAAGGTCCAGTGACATCAGTCACAGTCAGGGATTCTCTTCAAAATGACGTGTGTATGATATCTATACAATGTTTGGTTCTTGTGCAGTAAATAATTGAAAGTGTTGTCGGACTTCATGTACGGAGTGCGAATCAGCTATCGGAGTCTGTTTTCCGACAATTTTTGTGAGGAAATTTTGTTACAAGTTTATAACCGTATTACTAATTAATGAAATCATTCTGAAGCAGAAACATAGTACCATCGTGAGTTACTCGAAATTTCTCTTGGCATTACCACATCATTAGCTACACTGTCAAAAACTCAGGAAATTGCAGCAAATTTCGGTGCAGCAAAATCTTTTACAGCCACTGCAGCATCGGAGATCGCCGAGAAACGCAAATGAGTTTTTGTTATTATTTGTTACACACTGTTGTATTTCAATCTACTGCGGTTTTGTTTAACAAAAATACGTGAAATGTATTCACCAAACCTTAGAAGTATACACAATGACCACGACGAGAAAATTCGAGAAATTAGAACTAATACATCGTTCTTCCCACACGCCATTCGCCCATTCGCGCGTAGAAGAGGTTAGGAAGGTTTAGAGGTACCACAAGTACACTCCGCCACACACCGTTGGTTGGCTTGCGGAGTATGATGTAGATTAATATTATGGCAACAGTCTAGCAACTTGTTTACGCTACTTGAAAATACTGCACAATCAATAATCTCCATAAAATTCTACACCGTGATAGTAACTTTATTTCAAGAAAGTTTACAGTTCGTTTTGCCTGAAGAGCTTTCAGTGTGGCTGCGGCGCTCATAACGGCGAGGAATCCATAGCACGTGATGTATGGGTGGACCGTCTCAGATTACCTCTATGTCTAAGATATTGTAATCTCTTTTCCGTTTGGAATGTCTCATTGCGGTATATAAAAATGCGCACTAGGGTAGCTTCAAGTAGTGAACGTGTCTTCTCAACCATCAAGAGCTCTTTTTGAATCATTACAGACTTCGACATAAGAAGAATACACGGATTCAGATTATTTGATGTTTATTTATTACATCGTAACTCGCTAACTGTAGTTTTAAAATAAGCTGTATCCATTCTTATTCACAATATCACTGTCAACAGCTTTTTCCTATACGTCGGTAACGACTGCTAGAAATAAGTTACCAGGAGTGTTCAAAAGCAATGAGAAAAATTTTCTCTGAAAGCAAGTTGATTTTATTCAAGATTCCAATACGCCATATCATTCCCCAATCTTTTGGCTACAAAAACATACTTTTCAACAAAATCTCTATTAAATGCGATGACCTTACGCCATCTTACTGGCAGTGCATGTATGCCCGCATAGTTCTGCTCTACTGATCGACGTATCAACTAACGTCTTGCTGAATCAATAACCTCCCAATCATTCACGTACTGCTTCCCAAACGTCAAAAATGGGCCAAATGGCTCTGAGCACTATGGAACTCAACATCTTAGGTCATAAGTCCCCTAGAACTTAGAACTACTTAAACCTAACTAACCTAAGGACATCACACACACCCATGCCCGAGGCAGGATTCGAACCTGCGACCGTAGCAGTCCCGCGGGTCCGGACTGCAGCGCCAGAACCGCTAGACCACGGCGGCCGGCGCTTCCCAAACGGATGGAAGTCGGAAGGTGCGAGATCCAGGCTGTAGAGTGGACGAGGGAGAACGGCCCAGTGACGTTATGTGAGCTCTAGGGTGCGCTGATTTGTGTGAGGCCTTGAGTTGTTATGGAGAAGAAGTTCGTTTGCATTTTTGGAGCGACGAACACGCTGGAATCGTTTTTTCAATTTCCTGAGGGTAGCGCAGTACACTTCAGAGTTCATTGTTACACCATGAGAAAGAATATGAAATGCAATAACCCCTTCAGAATCCCTGAAGACTGTCAACATGATTTTAGCGCCAGGGGATACGGCTTTGAACTTTTTCTTCGGAGGAGAGGTTTTGTGGCGCCGCACAATGGATGATCGTTTTTATTTTCCTCCTCGAAGAGATGAACCCATGTTTCCTACCCACGTTGCATGCCAGTGACAATAATCGACTGAAAAGTGCCACGATCAGCCTCGTAAAGCGCAACCAATTCCGCTGCCATTTACGGTCTTCAGTTAGAAGGCGACAGATCCAGCGGTCACACGCCTTGGGTGCCCCCACTGGTGGACGAGTGTGTCAGCAGTGTTAATAGAGACATCCAGTTCAGTAGCGAGATGTTTCATTGTGAACTGTTCACCACTTCGAAAGAGTGTTCGCATGTTCCAACGTTACGGTCGGCACACGGGTGATGTCTCGCCCAATGAGTCACGGTGGTTTTGCTCACTGCCAGATCTCCGTAGACATTGTGCAAGCGCCTATGAATAACTTCGATGAAGAGGCAAAACGGACTGCATTCCTGCCATATGTGGAGCAACTAGTAGTAAGTCAGGACGTCTGCTACAAAAAACATGGGCTAAGACCAATGTTCTGGCCCGCCCCCAAGATACGAGATATGTTGCGCCCTGTTAAAGACGACATTGCTCTTCCAGTGCTCATTGTGTATAGTGTACCCTGTCATTGTGGCAGCATGTATATTGGTCACACAATTCACACGGTTGTGGAGCGTTGTACTGAGCACAAGCGCCATGTAAAACAAAGGGAGCTTGACAAGTCGGCCATAGCAGAGCATTCCCTAAAAAACAGACAAAATACAGTTGAAAAATACAAAAGTGTTGGCTCTTGCGTCTACATATTGGGACTCTGTTATAAAGGAACGACCGAGATTCGTTTAAACAACAACAATTTCAACATAGACCAGGGATAAACACTCATCAGGGCATGGGGACGGGCATTGGACATCGAAAGAAAGTAAAGACAGATGCGGGAGCGGCGGTTTCAAACGTGGCGCCTGCCCCTGGCGCCACCTGAGGTCGCCGGTGCTGCCACCAGCAACACCTCCGCTAGCTGCCAGGGTCGACTTACGCGCGCCCGCCACATTGGATCGATCTGATTGGCTGCTGATGATGTCATCATGCCTGTATAAGCGAGAAAGCGTAGCAGCCCTGGCAGTCAGTGAACTCCTGACGACGATGGCGGAGATGGGCATCGAAAGCTCGAGGATTTTATTCGAATTGACGCGGCTGGAAAACCGAGAACGTTTTATTCATGTATGCCATCGCGAAAGACTCCGAGGATGCTCTTGTTTCCACCAAAAGGATCTCGATGACCACTGTCTACTTGTAACGCACCTCCGTTACAGACGCCATTTTTAAGGCCTCGTGTAACACCACCACCTATCAGAACTTCAGGAAACTATAGGACTGAAACAGGGATATTCCATGACGTCTCACAAAAAATTCGCATTTTTTCATCCTAAGCCGGCCGGTATGGCCGAGCGGTTCTGGGCGCTACAGTCTGGAACCGTGCGACCGCTACAGTCGCAGGTTCGAATCCTGCCTCGGGCATGGATGTGTGTGATGTCCTTAGGTTAGTTAGGTTTAAGTAGATCTAAGTTCTAGGGGACTGATGACCTCAGATGTTAAGTCCTATAGTGCTCAGAACCATTTGAACCATTTCATCCCAAATTGGCCGAGAAACATAATTTATTGCCTTACTTATTCAACGCTCCTCCTATTAGAACTACCACAATACTAGTTGCTATGACAAAAAGCATTCTGCTATATATGAAGAATAAACCTACTGCCTTTCCTTAGTACATATACCACTACTGTTGCTATACATCTTGTTTCTCTCACATTAGTCACTGAAGTACACTCCGATGCTTTCCACGCAGCACAGTGCACTCCATCGCTCCTCTGACCGTAGGCACACCCTGCCTCTTCCCTTTGGCGACTGAAATGGATGATAGTTTTCTTTGCTGTGTTGAAATCACGGATAACTCGGTGATAGAGTTGCCAGAGCCAGTTTGCAGAAAATCTGGTCTTCAGTACTGGTTGTTAAGAAGGCTGGAACACTGCACACAGAAGTAACGTTTTAAAAATACAAAATTTAGGTTCAAAATGGTTCAAATGGCTCTGAGCACTATGGGACTCAACATCTTAGGTCATAAGTCCCTAGAACTTAGAACTACTTAAACCTAACTAACCTAAAGACATCACACACACCCATGTCCAAGGCTGGATTCGAACCTGCGACCGTAGCAGACCCGCAGTTCCGGACTGCAGCGCCAGAACCGCTAGACCACCGCGGCCGGCACAAAATTTAGGCTGCCACTATTTTGCAACGAATTATTTTGGTTTTCTCATTAGTCTCTCCAAGACCTATGATTTATACGCTCATCTAAATAAAATCCTGAACACAGATTAGAAGGTTAAATATGAAAGAAATTCACTCACAATTAAGAATTACTGTTTATTCTTTGCTTGTCTTAAGAAAAGTAATGAACTTGTGATGTCACCGCCAGACACCACACTTGCTAGGTCGTAGCCTTTATATCGGCCATGGTCCATTAGTATACATCGGACCCACGTGTCGCCACTATCAGTGATTGCAGACCGAGCGCCAACACACGGCAGGTCTAGTCTAGAGAGACTTCCTAGCACTCGCCCCAGTTGTACAGCCGACTTTGCTAGCGATGGTTCACTGTCTACATACGCTCTCATTTGCAGAGCCTTCAGCTACGTCATTTGCTACGACCTAGCAAGGCGCCATATTCAGTTACTATAAGAACTATCTTGAAGAATGTATTCTGAACAGATATTGTGAATCATGTACCGTCAAGAGCGACGTTCATCATTAATGGATTAAAGTTTAGTATCAAACTAATTACGTCCGCTTTCTGAATTCTCATTCGTTGTCATGTTCCAGACCTCACGTCAGTAAAGTTCTTCCCTCCTCACGCTAGCCTGCTTGAGCTAAAACGCGTGCGTTTCGGCCTCCACTCGTAACACGTTGTTGGCTCTTGTGCTAACACAAAATTGGCGACGAGGAGTAACAATGGTGTTCTTAACTATACTGACATATGTCGTTGAGACTGCCCTGATTTCATTGTGTAATGGCTTCGCCACAATCTCCAGATGTACTGTCCGAATTTTATTGCTTACAGAATCAGCAGACGCAGGCATTAATGGATGCCCTTGGACAGCTTGTCCAGAGTTAACGTGCAATGCAATACGATGTGGAAGCCACCGCTCCACCGCCCGCTAACGCAGCCACAACACGCAGTTGCACCGACCTTCAGACCTTTTTATGCTGCACTGGAAAGCTGGACAGAGTGGTCACGCTAATTTGGCTTCCATTTCGCCGCCTACAGAATTCAAGGGAACGAGCGGCAGCCTTTTCTTTTGTCGTCCGTCGCTGTGCAAACCTACCGTGTGATAGTCAAATTATTTTCCCGAGCAAAGTAGCAACTCTGTCCTACGAAGAAATTTGGTCTCCATTAGATGCATATTTCAAACAACCAGTCAATGTAGTAGCAAAACGGTATACCTTCTTTCGTACAAAACGTACAGCAGGTCAGACTAATCGGGAGTGGGTTGCAACCTTGCAAGGCCTTACTAGGGATTGTGCTTTTGAGTGTCAGTGTGGACTCCCATATTCAGATACTATGGTATGCGATGCAATTGCACAGAACGTTTCTGATGTTCATATAAGGGAACAGATTTTGAAACAATTCAATCCCCCCCTTCAACAAGTGATGGACACATTGGATCGGCAGGACACGGTTGACTTTGCTCAGGAATCATTTGAAACTTCGCCAGCCGTGTATCAGGTTAACCGGCCACCGGGCGAGCTGCACGGAGCAGTAAACAGCCCTCGCGCCTGGCCGCGCCGCTGCCACCAGGGTCTCAGCCACGTGTGCCGCGCCAGCAAGCAAATGCAGTGCTCAAATCATGCCCGCAGTGCGCTACTGAACATTCGCGTGAGAATTTCCCGTCACGCCAAGCTATTTCCTTTTACTGTAATAAAAAAGGACATGTTCAGAGTGTTTGCTAGGAAAAGCTCGGATCGGAAACTCATAACCATTCCAGGCCCTTTGCTTCACACCAGAATCAGAATCGAATCAATGATACTGAGGCTCGCGAATCTTCGCCCATGGAAATTCATATCGTTCATTCCACTTCGCCCAGTGCCACTCTCTCTAACAGTGACTGTGTTCGTCCCACAAACAGTGTGTATCGATATCACCGGAACTCCCGTCAAGTCGCAAGTGATTTTGTACCAGTGTCGGTTCACATTGCACGAGACAGTCGCCCTTGTCGTCAGCAGGACAATAAACTTTTTGTAGACTTGGACATTAACGGCAAAATGATACTATTCCAGCTCGATACTGGAGCTGCAGTCTCACTGATCAATCAAGACACTTACAAACTGCTGGGCACACCTCCATTGCATGCCGCAAATGTTAAGTTCACTAGCTATTCAGGTCAAGAGATCCCTGTGCTAGTACAGTGTAGCCTTCTTGCAACATACAAAGAACAAACAAAACTTGTGTCACTGTACGTCCTTCATTCTTCTTCTGCAGTGAACTTGTTTTGTTTCAGTTGTTTAACTTGTCTATAGTAAATCAGGTTCTATCAGTGAACTAGACTGTGCCTTCAGACAGTGTTTCTCGTCTCTGTGAAGAATTTGCAGACATTTTTGCTCTGGACCTCGGTTGTGCTAAGAACTATAAAGCACATTTGGAACTGAAAGTAAACGCGCAACCAAAATTTTTCAGAGCGCGCAATGTTCCCCACGCATTGCGTGATGAGGTTGCAAAAACATTACACGATTTGGAATCACAAGGTGTAATTGAACGTGTGCAGGCTTTTCTCTGGGCATCACCCTTAGTAATTTTGCGAAAACCTTCGGGAAAATTGAGACTTTGTGTCGGCTTCAAGGCAACAGTGAATCCACAACTAGTGATTGCAACTTTTCCTTTACCCCGCCCGGTATGTCTTTTTGACAAACTGTGCCCGGGCAAATATTTTTCGAAGTTGGACCTAGCAGATGCGTACTTGCAAATACCAGTGGACGAAGAGTCCCAGCGCGTTTTGGTGGTTAACACGCATCTTGGTTTGTATCGATTCAAACGACTGCCATTCGCGGGTGCATCCGCCTCTGCATTGTTTCAGCAATATCTTCAAACTGTTTGTGCGTCGGTCCCTACTGCAGCAAACTATCTGGACGATACTGTGATCTCCGGAAAGACGGAAGAAGAACATTTAGCCAATCTCAGAACATTATTTCAGGTCTTGCGACAAAATGGTCTTCGCTTACGGAGGGACAAATGTGTGTTTTTTGCTAGTGACTTGCCATACCTGGGACATGTACTCAATATCCAAGGCATACATCCCAGTCCCACGCACCTCCGTGCCATACAAGACTTGCAGCAGCTACAGAGTGTGCTGGGAAAAATCAACTATTATGACAGATATGTGCCACATGTCTCTTCCATTCCAGCTCTGCTTCATCGCTTGCGCCGTAAAGGTGTTCCGTTCGTCTGGACGACGGAATGCGAACGCGCCTTTCGCCGGTTGAAATCGGCGTTGCTTCCCAATACTTGCCTTACGCCATTCGATCCCCAGAAGAAGAATGGTGGATGCATCGGATTTCGGGATCGGTGCTGTGCTTGCTCACAGAGATGGCTCGCACGATCGCCCTATTGCCTTTGCGTCCAAATTGCTATCGTCTGCGCAAAGAAATTATTCACAGATCGAGAAAGAAGCATTGGCTCTCGTATTTGGTGTTACAAAGTTTCATGACTTCTTGTATGGTCGTCACTTTACCATAATCACAGACCACAAACCTTTGACATCGCTTTTTCATCCGAACAAGCCTGTAACTCCACGTACAGCGCAGAAATTCATTCGCTGGTCTATTTTCCTCTCGCAGTACCGCTACGATATCTTGTATCGGTCCACTGCTAAACACGGAAACGCCGATGCGTTGTCCCGTTTGCCTGTTGCTGGGGGTACGGCATTCGATTCCCCCGAACTTGCTTGCTAGTTCATTGATTCGGAAACCGATGATGTGGTCGAATCGTTTCCGATTGATTTTCGTCGTGTAGCTACAGCCGCAACTGCCGACCCTGTCCTTGCTACCATTCTGCGTTTTGTTGCTACGCAATGGCCCTTGTCAAAGTCACGGATCGGGGACCCGTTGGTTCGCCGTTTTTTTGCTCACAAGGAGAGACTTTTTGTTCGACGTGGTGTTTTGCTGTTGCGTTCTGATAATGGTCAGTCCAGGGTCGTGGTCCCACCTTCGTTACAGTCCCCTGTCTTAAAGCTTCTCCACCAAGGACATTGGGGTACAGTGAGAACTAAAGAACTTGCTCGTCAGCAATGTACTTGGTTCGGAATCGATGCCGCGATTACGAATATGTGCTCTTCTTGCATGATGTGTGCCAAACAACAATCAGCACCACCGCGGAAATTCTTTGCATGGCCAAAAGCCACTTTCCCTTGGCAACGCTTGCACATCGATTTTGCTGGTCCATTCTGGAATGCTCGATGGTTGGTTGTGGTAGATTCATTCAGTAATTTTCCCTTTTTTGTCCGGCTTTCTTCCACGACATCATCTGCCACCATCCAAGCGTTTTGCATTGAAGGTCGTCTTCAGACAATTGTTTCTGACAATGGCCCACAATTCACGTCCGCAGAATTTCAGTCACTCTGCAAGGCCAATGGTATTCAACAGCTGACGTCCGCGCCGTTTTCGCCACAGTTGAACGGTGCCGCTGAACGATTAGTCAGGACTTTCATGTCACAGATGTTGAAGTTGAAAGAGTCGCATTCTCGGGAGGACGCGTTATTTCTCTTTTTGTCCTCGTATCGTTCTCAGCCCCGAGATGGTCGTTCGTCAGCTGAATTGCTCCACGGTCGCCATCATCGAACCTTGATGTCTTTGCTACATCCGCCGCATCAGGTTCCTGTGCAGCGGCAGACACCTGTTTTTGCCCCAGGCGACGTTGTCTACTACCGCCACTATCGAGGTTCACGGCGTTGGCTCGAAGGGCGCATTCTTTGGTGCCTCAGACGCGCTTTGTATCTGGTTTTGGGGGTCTCTGGTGAGATGCGCCGGCATCTCAACCAGCTGCGCATCTGTCGTCGCACGGGATCTGCCGCTCGCCGTCTGCTTTCAGCGACGGTGCCGTCCGGTCAGCGCCCCGGGGACACATCTACTGGCTCGCCTCAGCCCCAGGTGTTACCGACGCTGCCTTCCATTTTTTCCCATGGCGACGCTCCGCCGCCGCCGCCTGTTCTCCCGCCGGCGACGCCCGCAGTGGACGCGTCGCTGCAGCCGCCGCCGCCGCCGCCGCCGGGTGCCCCCCCCCTCCCCCCCCCCCCCCTGGGTCTCGCGCCACCGATCGCTCCCCGGAACCAGTTGTCCTCCGACATAGAACTCTTGCCCGCTCCGTACCATATGTCGTCTTCGCCCGTCGGGTGATCCGGCCCGATGGAGGTCGTCCCTTCGGCCCCTCCTGTCTCTCTACGGGTGCATACACCACATGTTGGCGTGCACCCTGGAGTAGATTTTCAGGCGTTCCCTAGCTCCTCGCGGTCCGAATGGCAGGGTGCGGGTGGCACCATATCGCCTGTTGTTAGGCTCCCCACCTCGTCGCATAGGTCAACATTGGGTCCTCCCCACAGCAGGCGGAGGCTTTGTACCACAACCGTACTCTGATTTGCGGGGGAGGAATGTGGTGTCACCGACAGACACCATTAGTATACGTCGGACCCGCGTGTCGCCACTATCAGTGATTGCAGACCGAGCGCCAACACACGGCAGGTCTAGTCTAGAGAGACTTCCTAGCACTCGCCCCAGCTGTACAGCCGACTTTGCTAGCGATGGTTCACTGTCTACATACGCTCTCATTTGCAGAGCCTTCAGCTACGTCATTTGCTACGACCTAGCAAGGCACCATATTCAGTTACTATAAGACTATCTTGAAGAATGTATTCTGAACAGATATTGTGAATCATGTATCGTCAAGAACGACGTTCATCATTAATGGATTAAAGTTAAGTATCAAACTAATTATGTCCGCTTTCTGAATTCTCATTCGTTGTCATGTTCCAGACCTCACGTCAGTAAAGTTCTTCCCTCCTCACGCTAGCCTGCTTGAGCTAAAACGCGTTCATTTCGGCCTCCACTCGTAACACGGTGTTGGCTCTTCTGCTAAGACAAAAGAACTGTTCTCCGATCGCGTCGTCGTGTGATATGATAGAAGTGCTACTGCCATTGACAACGGATTCCGTTGCTAATGAGAGAACTGAGAATAACACAGGCGAGTGACTCCCACTGCCTGCGCACCGTGGAATACGAAAGGAGAACAGTGGCCCACAGTTCGCTTTCCGGCGTGTGCTCTCGGAAATGCAACAGCGAGGAGTCACGGTTGAAGTTAAGCTACATCCGGTAGATCGGTTGGCTCGCCTCCCGGCGATACAATGATTTTCTTCTCAGCCATTTCGTGCAGCTAATGAAACTGGTTGGTATTCGAGGCTGGAGTTTGGATTTCTCATTTAAGCTTCTTCGCTGCTTACTTTATCTACGTTGAATAAGGTACTGTTGTCGGTTTCTACTTAAAGGGGTCCGTTTGATTCCCTACCGGACAGAAGATTTTCTCCGTCGGGGACTAGACTATTGAGATGGCTGACTGGTCACTTCCCGAAAGACAATAAATTGTAAACAAAATGTCGCCTTCATCTGTCTTAGACTCCTTGTCTTATTTGTTTTCTGTGGATTCAAAATAGCTAATTTCACTGTTTGTGAACTGTTCTTTGCCGTCAATAACTCTTGCTGCCATCTCCGCATCCTCTTCCACTTCCATAGGTGCATTCTAGTGTTTCTCATCAAGCGTATCATCAGTGACGTGGATAGCATGCTTGTCGCTCTATTTACTTACACTATCTTTTCTATTGCTCTCCATTCGGTTCTCTTGGTGGTCGGAGATGCAATCTCTAACTTTCTCATTCACCTTTCCCGCACTACCAGGCCGTGATGTATCCATATTGGTGTCGTTCTACACAGACAGAACAGGTCCACACCCCTGAGCTCGAGGTGGACATTTTTTCCATATGCCATTGTACAGGGTGTCTAAAGACATGATTTTCTCTTTGGTATTCGGGGTAATAGCGCATGGAGTATAAGCGGGAGTGGTTTTCAAATGGTTCAAATGGCTCTGGGCACTATGGGACTTAACTTCTGAGGTCATCAGTCCCCTAGAACTTAGAACTACTTAAACCTAACTAACCTAAGGACGTCACACACATCCATGCCCGAGGCAGGATTCGAACCTGCGACCGTAGCGGTCGCGCGGGACTGGTTTTCACACACAACTTACACCCTGTCACCGCATACAGTCACATAATAGGATATGTGCTTTGTAATTACACTTCAGCTATGCGATTACCGTTGAGCCTGCTATACGAAAATTTTCCGACCATCCTTTTTCTCTGATATCGTAAACTGTCCGGCATAAACTAAGTATTTTTCTGATCTACTCGAGCGGTATTTCTAACAGTGAATAACAGACTCTCACAAATCGCAAGCCAATACCTGCTAATGTTGTTGCTCACAGACACATCACTATGCTTAAATTTAACGCTAACATTGGTGTTCCTGACAATTCGCCAACAAACGTCGTTACGTACACATTCTGCATATGAACTACTTATTTGAATACATATCACCCTCTCGTCAAGGAAGCTTCAAGGGATCCCAGGTTCGATTCCCGATCGGGTTGGGGATTTTCTCTGCCCGGGGACTGGTTGTTTGTGTTGTCCTCATCATTTCATCATCGTTATCCTCATTACTTGTGACAGTTGCTCGAGTGGACAGTAAAAAATTTGGACTGTGTAACAATTGGGACTTTTTACGGGCGCCAATTATTGCGAAGTTGAGCGCCCCATAAATCAAACATCAACATTATCATCATCAAGCAAGCTTACATAATTAATCACCCATTTTCGAACAGCGAGACGTGTAGGCCTTTCGGTGTGCCATTCTAAACTAAATTTTAACGTTTCTCTCCTATAGGAGGACGTGATACAGTTGACGTGACTTTCTCCGCAGCACAAACAATATTCCGGCGTAATCAAGCGCTCGACTGCACACAGCCGCGTCGTATTTCCGCACTCCATGGCGTCCAAACGCGAGCTACTAGACGACGACCAGGCCAGGTCTGTTTATTGGTCCATCAGAAGTCTAAGTCACAATCAAACAAAATCGAGCCGGCCGGGGTGGCCGAGCGGTTCTAGGCACGACAGTCTGGAACCGTGCGACCGCTACGGTGGCAGGTTCGAATCCTGCCATGGGCATGGATGTGTGTGATGCCCTTAGATTGGTTAGGTTTAAGTAGTTCTAAGTTCTAGGGGACTGATGACCTCAGAAGTTAAGTCCCATAGTGCTCAGAGCCATTTGAACCAAACAAAATCGAGGTACATTCCTCACTTGTGTCATTCGCAGCAGTCCAGTTTTAGATTCTGTCTCGCTTTAGGAATAATACTGCGGAGAGGCGTTGTAACCGCCCTGTTAAATTAGCCGGTGCCGTAATTTTGAAATGAGAGTTACTATGAGTGTCGCGTAATAAATACTTCACGTGAAGCGCCGTTGCGGCACAGACAAAGGTCAATTGTGGCAACTAAGCTACTGAATATTAAAAGTAGCATTATTAAGGAATACACCAGACTGACTACACAAAAAAGAGGGCGAGTATATTCGCGAGTGAGTGGGTCAAAATAAGAATTAATACTGTAATGGAAATAAATCATAAGTATAGTTACGTCTGTACACAATCAGTTGTATGCGAACGTACGGTCGGGATAGAGACACGTACATTCTAACTACTATCATTCCCCGTGACCTGGGTAAAAAGAATTGTGGTTAAAATTGCATTTATTCATCTGAAAAAGAAAATAATCGGACTTCGTAATTAAATGAAAAGAAAGATTGCTGGTACTGAAGGTCGTGGCAAATATGACCTAAATATTGAAATTGACATTGACGGGCACGAAGGGAAAGAGATGAAAACATTCACGTGAAAATCGTCACCTCCTCTAAATTCTCCATACAAAATTAAAATAATAATAATCTTCCAGAGTTACAGGAGCTGGGATACATGATATCGTAAATGAGAAAGTCGTATTGTTTCAGAAGTTCATTATTTAACCAAATTTCACTTGAATTTGACGAACACTTCCTTTACATTTCTAATCACCATGGCGTGAGAACAACGAAAGGTAACTATTACTACAACTAATAAACCAAGGCCGTAAATCTTCTATTAATGTGATAAATACTTTTAAAATTAATCTTTGATATGAGAGTCGAACAATTATATATACTTTCATCAATAAGAAAAATTATTAAGTCTCTCTATAACGTTCCAAAATATTGAAAGCATATCTAGTGGGCTGTTTCGTACAGTGAAGTTCTTATCTGACAAGGCTACGAAAATGGTTCAAATGGCTCTGAGCACTATGGGACTTAACATCTGAGTTCATCAGTCCCCTAGAACTTCGAACTACTGAAACCTATACAAACTTAAGGACATCACACACATCCATGCCCAAGACAGGATTCGAACCTGCGATCGTAGCGGTTCCAGACTGAAGCCCCTAGCACCGCTCGGCCACAGCGGACGACGCGAACCATTCAACGAAACATCATCGATGTGGGTTTTCGAAGCCGAAGGCCCACTCGTATACCCTTGATGGCTGCATGACACAACGCTTTATACCTCGCCTGGGCCCGTCAACACCGACATTGGACTGTTGTTGACTGGAAACATGTTGCCTGGTCGGAAGAGTCTCGTTTCAAATTGTATCGAGCGGATGGACGTGTACGGGTATGGAGATAACCTCATGAAGCCATGGGTCCTGCATGTCAGCAGGGGACTGTTGAAGTTAGTAGAGGCTCTGTTATGGTGTGGGGCGTGTGCAGTTGGAGTGATACGACTCTAGCTGGTGATACGTACGTAAGCATCCTGTCTGATCACCTGCATCCATTCATGTTCATTGTGCATTCCGACGGACTTAAGCAGTTCCAGCAGGACAATGCGACACCCAACGGGTCCAGAAATGCTTCTGGAACACTCTTCTGAGTTTAAACACTTCCGCTGCCCACCAAACTTCCCAGACATGAATATTATTGAGCATATGTGGGATGCCTTGCAACAGGCTGTTCAGAAGAGATCTCCACCCCCTCGTACTCTTACAGTTCTATGGACAGCCATGCAGGATTCATGGAGTCAGTTCCCTCTAGCACCATTTGAGACATTAGTCGAACCCATGCCACATCGTGTTACGGCACTTCTGCATGCTCGCGGGGACCCTGCGCGATATTAGGCAGGTGTACCAGTTTCTTTGGCTCTTCAGTGTATTTCCATCGTTCATAATGGTCCCTTTCCTCACGGTATGTGAGAGTTGTATCTAATGTTTTTCGGTAGAGCACACATGTCTGCAACGGATATGTTTGAGGCGGTGTTCTGTTTGTGTTGTACGGTGACGAGAGGATGGAGAAATTAAAACACAGTGCCAACAGATTACCTACTACCTCCGATTAGCAACAAGGAAACAACCGATTATAGCCTTACCATTCGAAGCTGTTATTTTAGGACAGTGAGGGAAACCTGTTATTTTCAATAGCGTCCGCTGTTCTTTGTAGTAGATTCGGGGAGTTAATTTACAAAAACCAGAGCGTTATAACTTGTTCAGCACTGAATGGCGACCTCAAGCAAATCGTGCGTGAAGAAACAATACCGCGTAACTGATAGATTATCGATTTTGTGTTTTACACTCAGCTGATATCCTTGACTGTCAGTGCATCTACTCTTAACATCAGGATGCCGATATCTTTAATTATTTACAAATAAAATGAATTAAAACAGTTCTTTTCTCTCCTGCAAAACTCGTGTTTTTCTGGTAGCGACGATTTGTAGAACAGGGTAGTCAAAGTGTCCTGCTTCCACAGAGCAGGCACATGGAAGAGCGACCTGCGTTTGGCAAAAACTGCTTTGTGCGAGATGATAGAAGGAGTCCGTTTCGGAGACAAAAAATCTGCAAGCCAGGTAAAGCATTCACACCATAGGAACGGAAGTCGGCTGCAGACGTGTCACACAGGAATTAAATCCGAGTATGAGAGGTTGTGGCTATCTCACAGCAATTAATTTAGTACAATGTGCGTTTTTTTGCGGATTTCTGTGTGCAATGATTTTGGTTGACCAGAGATAGAAACCTGTGATATTGTGGAGAAAATTTTTAGCCTTCCTTCCCATGCCACGCCATTATTTTGTAACCATGACAACATCTGTGAGACTAGATTTTTGTCAATCTTGTTTATAACATTATTATTGGTCAGAACTGACAAGGTCTACAGCAGTTGGCCATTGAGATTGCTACACTGGCAGAACCAGTTAAGCTTTAGAGAGACAGAGGCATATGTATGAAAACACTGGCAACAGCAATGTCGAAGAGAATTCTTGCTCCACGTCACTGCAGAAAACGGCAGAGATGGATGTTTCTGACTCGGAGAAGTGCGCAGGAGTCTATCTGGACTCTGAATTTCGAGCTTAATGCACTTGTCTCCCACACTCACATCATTTAAAAATGATAAGCATGAACTGGCGATGCATCGAGAAGCCAAGGGGGTGTGAGGCTAGTTGATTTGCATCAAATTGTCATTGGGCGGTTTTAGGATTTGCAGCCTGCTAGCTGCACACATCATGCACTTTGGTGAGTCTACTGGTGTTCGTACTTGCTTTTTTGGGATTCTTTCCTTAAAAAGTTGACCATTATAGCAGTCATTAGCAGTATCCACGACATAGTTTCAGATTGCACTTTCTTGTATCCATCCACCAAGGCTATAGTTCGTAAGTATATTTCGTTCAAGTAGTTATATTTCGAGGGCAAGTCATTGTATTTGGTGTATTAGTGTAATAAACCGAATTGTCACAGTGACTGCTAGTTTCCTTTTATAGTTATTCCGCAGCTCGTGGTCCAGGGGCTAGCGTTGCTGCCTCTGGCTCAAGGGGTCCCAGGTTCGATTCCCGGCTGGCTTAGAGATTTTCTCTGACCGGGGACGGGGTGGTTGTGTTATCATCATCGTCATAATTTGTGAGAGTGAATGGATTGGATTGTGAAAAGAAAATAGACTGTCTAAAAATTGTGACTTTGTACGGATGCTGATGACTGCGCAGTTGAGCGCCCCACAAGCCAAGCATCATCATCATCATTTCTGTAGTTAGATAAATCCTTTCATTAATATATCTGTGCGAGGTTTGGTACCTATACCTTCATGGTTAATTGGACCACTCCTAGTAATTTTCGTTCCACATGGTGTCATCCATTACGCAACAATGCTTCTCCTAAATTTACACGATCTTATGGGGAGCTTCCTTTTCCTTAACTCAATTAGGGATCGGACTTTTAGCATCTTAGAGGTATGCTAAAAAGATGAACCGACACCTTACATTTCCACGCAGTGCTTCAAAGTTAGCGACCCATGTGCCAGTAACGTCACGTAGGCAGTGGGTGAAGTCGCGAGCAGTGTACTCAGCGGCGGTTGGCAGCGGGCAGCAGCCTTGCTGATATAAGTCCTCTTGTCAGTTTGGCGATGTAAGATTGAGTCAGGTGGCAGTCGAGTAGCGCCGCCGCTCTGTAACACTGGCGGAAAGTGAGCAAACCCAAAGTCGAACCTAGAACCCTCGGAACGTGGTTGAAGTGCCGGGCAATGGCGCCGACTGGGTAGCCTCACCTCGGCCATCCATTTTGAAGACAAGAACATCATTAATAGCTGACGGTTCATACACTCCTGGAAATGGAAAAAAGAACACATTGACACCGGTGTGTCAGACCCACCATACTTGCTCCGGACACTGCGAGAGGGCTGTACAAGCAATGATCACACGCACGGCACAGCGGACACACCAGGAACCGCGGTGTTGGCCGTCGAATGGCGCTAGCTGCGCAGCATTTGTGCACCGCCGCCGTCAGTGTCAGCCAGTTTGCCGTGGCATACGGAGCTCCATCGCAGTCTTTAACACTGGTAGCATGCCGCGACAGCGTGGACGTGAACCGTATGTGCAGTTGACGGACTTTGAGTGAGGGCGTATAGTGGGCATGCGGGAGGCCGGGTGGACGTACCGCCGAATTGCTCAACACGTGGGGCGTGAGGTCTCCACAGTACATCGATGTTGTCGCCAGTGGTCGGCGGAAGGTGCACGTGCCCGTCGACCTGGGACCGGACCGCAGCGACGCACGGATGCACGCCAAGACCGTAGGATCCTACGCAGTGCCGTAGGGGACCGCACCGCCACTTCCCAGCAAATTAGGGACACTGTTGCTCCTGGGGTATCGGCGAGGACCATTCGCAACCGTCTCCATGAAGCTGGGCTACGGTCCCGCACACCGTTAGGCTGTCTTCCGCTCACGCCCCAACATCGTGCAGCCCGCCTCCAGTGGTGTCGCGACAGGCGTGAATGGAGGGACGAATGGAGACGTGTCGTCTTCAGCGATGAGAGTCGCTTCTGCCTTGGTGCCAATGATGGTCGTATGCGTGTTTGGCGCCGTGCAGGTGAGCGCCACAATCAGGACTGCATACGACCGAGGCACACAGGGCCAACACCCGGCATCATGGTGTGGGGAGCGATCTCCTACACTGGCCGTACACCACTGGTGATCGTCGAGGGGACACTGAATAGTGCACGGTACATCCAAACCGTCATCGAACCCATCGTTCTACCATTCCTAGACCGGCAAGGGAACTTGCTGTTCCAACAGGACAATGCACGTCCGCATGTATCCCGTGCCACCCAACGTGCTCTAGAAGGTGTAAGTCAACTACCCTGGCCAGCAAGATCTCCGGATCTGTCCCCCATTGAGCATGTTTGGGACTGGATGAAGCGTCGTCTCACGCGGTCTGCACGTCCAGCACGAACGCTGGTCCAACTGAGGCGCCAGGTGGAAATGGCATGGCAAGCCGTTCCACAGGACTACATCCAGCATCTCTACGATCGTCTCCATGGGAGAATAGCAGCCTGCATTGCTGCGAAAGGTGGATATACACTGTACTAGTGCCGACATTGTGCATGCTCTGTTGCCTGTGTCTATGTGCCTGTGGTTCTGTCAGTGTGGTCATGTGATGTATCTGACCCCAGGAATGTGTCAATAAAGTTTCCCCTTCCTGGGACAATGAATTCACGGTGTTCTTATTTCAATTTCCAGGAGTGTAGATCAGCGGCTTCGCCTAGCTGGTGATGCAGTTCAATGAAGCTGAAGTAACTTAGTCTTACATTCAACAAATGACAGTCATGGAGACTGGGCCGGTCGAATTAGCGACGATGAACGAAAGAAGCTGTTGAACACCCTCTGGCCGAGTGTGCTAAAAGAACTTGTAGTCTCCCTTCCAGTACGCAACAGTGAAAATGGGGTCTTGTGATCCACAGCCTACCATTGATGGTAGGGCACTGCATTGCAGGGTGTTGCATCAGCTCCACTGCAGTACGCAGCTGCAGAATTTCTGTGATGGCTGGCGCGTGTGTCATTTCTTTGATTGCGAAGGCCTGCCTCCAGTTCAGCCCGTAACACAGCATTTGTGCTATGGCCATCATGCCAGTGATTCGGACGTTCTCAGTGTCCGTCGGTAAGCGGCACGTGAACATTCTGTGCTGCGATTTACACTGAAAGAGCTCCAGAAAAGTTGAACACACCCAAGAAACATCAGATGCTCACAACATTCTTCTTCTGTAGGAATGGCTTGTTTCTGTACTGAAAGAATCTCGGAGAATGATTTGATTGTCCCACAGATTTTGAAATACTGGAGTATCAGTTTGGTAGCGTTCGGCGTAACACTTCCGTTTCCGTAGTACATAATGCCATATTATTTTAGCGACTGGATTGTTTCTATGAGATTGCTGCATTTTTAAGTGGTGGTTAATGATGAAACTTCCTGGCAGATTAAAATTGTGTGCCGGACCGAGAATCAAACTCGGGACCTTTGCCTTACGCGGGTAAGTGCTCTACCATCTGAGCTACCCATGCACGACTCACGACCCGTTCCCACAGCTTCAATTCTGCCAGTACCTCGTCTCCTACCTTCAAAACTTCACAGAATCTTCTGCGAACCTTGCAGAACTAGCACTCCTGGAAGAAAGGATATTGCGGAGACATGGCTTAGCCACAGCCTTGGGAATGTTTGCAGAATGAGTTTCCAGAATGAGTGTGTGCTGATATGAAACTTCCTGGCAGATTAAAGCCGAATGCCGGACCGAGACTCGGTCCGGCACACAGTTTTAATCTGCCAGGAAGTTTCATATCAGCGCACACTCCGCTGCAGAGTGAGAATCTCATTCTGGTGATTAATCATGCTAATTTCACTCAGTCACACGTATCCGCCAATATACGAGGAACATTCAATAAGCAATGCAACACATATTTTTCTGAGAGCAGGTTGGTTTTATTCAGGCTTCCAATACATTATATTATTCCCCAGTCTTTTGGCTACATAACCGTACTTTTCCAGTATAATCTCCGTTCAATGTGACGGACTTACACCAATTTACTGGGAGGCCCAGGATGCCCACATGGTAGCGCTCTACTGGTCGACGTCAGAGACAAAGACTTGCTGCATAAATAGCCTCCTACCCATCACCCACATACTGCTTCCCGTGGACAGCATCCTTCATTGAGCCAAACAGACGGAAGCCGGAAGGTGTGAGATTCTGTCGGTAGGATGAGTCAGGAAGAAGAGTCCAGTGAAGTTTCATGAGCTCATCTCAGGTGCGCAGATTTGTGTGAGGCCTTGCGTTGTCATGGAGAAGGTGAAGTTCGTTTGCATATTTGTGTCGACGAAAACGCTAAAGTTTCTTCAGTTTTCTAAGGATAGCACAATAAACTTCACCGTAAGAGAAGACATCAAAAGGAATAATCCCTTCAGACTTTCAGCAGGCCGTCGCTGTGAACTTTCTCTTCGGAGGAGAAGTAGCGTTGTGCCACTGGATGGATTGCCGTTTTATTTCTGATTCGAAGTGATGAACCTATGTTTCATCGCCTATTACGATGTTCGACAGTAAATTCTCACGATCGTAACGCAGAAGCAGATCGGAGTAGGTGGTCCTTCGTTGCTCTTTGTGGTCTTCTGTTAGGCGGTAAGGAACCCAATGGGTACACACTTTTGAGTACTCTGACTAGTGGACGAGTGTTTTCTCCCTACCAAAAGAGACGTTTGTTTGTGATCCGTCGATCACCTTGAATGTGAGTGTCCGCACGTTCCAACATTGTAGGAGTCCCGATAGTGTTAAATTGCTTCCCTGCATTTCAGGAACCACTGTAGCCATTGACACGAAACTTTTACTGGACATTAAACTGTATGTTCTGAGTCTACTGAACTAAAATAACTGCATTTCATCCACTGCTTTCGGAAATACATTTTTTTAATTACATTGTTAAAATTTTGTGTACTTTTTTGTACGTTATTCTAAATAATTTTAATTATACATAACATTATGTTCTTCTTTTAGTTCAGTATACTCAAGATATATATGTTACTACTTCCTGAAAATTTGAATACCCTACTCGAAGTGGTTTCTGAGATTTAGGGACAAATGCAACAGAAAATGTAAATTTTCAGGAACGGCTTCTAAAGTTTCAAAAGAAACTCAATATACGCTTAACTTTTTTTTTAATTTTTAGTCACTCAGACACACCCTGCACCATACTGTATATCATCCTATTGATTTTTTCCAAGTTTTTTCTTCTTTTCTTCTTTCTGGACTCCTTAGTGGCCGGTTGTTCTACATACTCTGCTTTATCAATGCGAACCTTGTCCAACCGTTAAAGTTCTCTGATGCAGTTTGTTCCAGGATTCATTCCCATATGCTGTAGCAGATTCACTCTACCATTGTTGCCATCATTAATAGCAACAACGGCATCACTGACCCCTTCCCCCCCCCCTCCCCCACTTTAGTGTCTTCATTCCAAGAAAAACATTTTTTGGTAAGCGAGTCCATATATGATTATTGAACGACTAGCCGGGACTTTGAGTGTGACCATGCAGACACTTCTTCAGTAATTCAGGATTTGCCAAGTCTCTGTAAACTGGTTTTATGATATCCATGACTGCTGCTGGGATGGAATGTTTGTGGGTGTATGAACTGTTTGAGTACTGGGCATTGCGGTAATTGCACCATGGATCAGGTCCATGAGGGCAAAGGTGGTGTACTGGTTTTTCATCAGTTGACCGTATGTCGAAGAAGGCAGCCCAAACAGCATGCTTCATTTTCAACAAATCCTCAGAATTATTTCTAATGGCCATCGCATAATCCTGCTGTAGTTGACTTCGTAGCAGCTGAGGAGAGCTCCGCCTACCTTCCTCCAAGGAAGCCATGGATCTGAAGATGGTTATATAAATATAACCGAAACCGGTCGCCTATGTTATTGAGACATAAGTGTTGTGATCAAGACTGAACTTTAGTTAAAATATAACATTCCACTTTTGTGATAATCTTCTCACCAAAAGTCTGAGCGGCTACTACACTGTTATATGCTTTTTAGTCTCATTCACCTAAGAACTTACTGTAACACATTCCCCTTTCGTTCAAAGATCGACTAAAAATTTCAATAGCTGCTGAGGCCTCCATACCCCCATTTGTTCCTTCATAATTTCTGTCACAGATATGCCCTTCTTCATTCCCTGATTTACACTTATAACAATGTTCGGTTAAAATCTGAAAATCTGTTACCTTTTCAGTATCCACACTGGTCACCGTAGCAACAGAATTCTTAGAACTGTATCTGCACTTCTGCCAAGTACCATCCAAAGCCACTAGTATGTCAGTCATACCAGCATTTATTGCAGCAGCATGGTTTCAAGCACCCTTCATTGACTCACATGCAACAGCAGCTCCAATAAATCCCGCATACTTGTCGATTTTACAAGGTGGGTGTGGCACATTCATCACAGCACACATTGTTTCTGCTGCAGTGTGTCCTTTGCCAATAGCTCTCAATCCATAAAACCATATAACATTAACTTCAAAATAAGTATCTTTATATTTATCAGAATTCCAAAATGAATTAGTATATTTACAACTGGCTCAATCAATGATAAGTTTCCTGGTTAGTCCATTTGATACCTCACTGTCTTCACCTAAACTAACTGGCCCTCCACATATTTTACAACACACACATTCACCTAACACCCTTGTTAGGATGTGTAAATCTATCAGAATACGACCTAACCTACCATTTACATCACTTTATTTTTGAGAAAACTGTGTATCACAACGTTTAATTCTAATCTTCGAAGCACCAATGTGTGTTTCTCTAGATACTGACGAGTTTGCCTGTATTTCATTGTCTGTACCTTCACATGCCACATGTTGAACACAATGTTTCCCTTTATTCGAAATTCTATTACTATGAAACCCACTACTGTTAAAAAGACTTCGTTTAGCCGTCATTTTTAACTTTTTGAGAGATTTACCAATCTATTCTACACTTTTCCTCGGAAGAACGTTAGCACTTCGACATACAACGCGTGTTTATACTATGACACGATACGATACTGGTTTTTGACAGTGCTTTATAACACAGCAATCCACAGGCTTTTACATGAAAAATTATCGTTTTTATTATATCTTGAAGTAATGCACGTAAAAATTTTAACATTTTCAAGCGGTGTAGATTATATTTTAAAAAAATAACATAAAATACTTCCCACGTTAGTTTATAAGTGATATACATATATGTCATTTTATTTGGAAAATTGCAAATTTTATACTGAGATAAAAATCCGAAAAATTGAAAAAAAATTTCGTTCTAACACCCCTTAATGTACAATTATTTCTCTAAGTAACAGGAATGATAAAACTCTGATTGAATCGATCATCCTGAAGGAGATCGTGTCATATTCTTGTTGAATTCAGTTTTACTATCAATAGAACACACAATGTTGTAAATATGAATGTTAGCAGTAAACGTTGCAGAAATCTGTCCTTCTGAGACGATGGCACGTAACTTTCGAGAACAGTATTAGGTATTAGACGGAGTGTAATTTATTGAAAACAGAGAACTCGTAACAAAGACAAAAAACGATTCGGATTTAGTATTTAAAATATTTCGACAATATTTATGCGGATGCTCTGTAATTATTCCTCACATCGTCTGCACTCTCAGAATATACGTCCGGGATATGATGGTAGTCGTTCAGTGACTTCGGCTGTGAATACTAGGCTGCTAGAAGTCGTATCAGACTCTCGTGTAGCACGGAACACGAGCATTCGTATACTCTCGGTTCTTCTGTCTCTGTCGCTTCTAATTGGGCACAAAAAAGGAAGAGTATAACATGTAGGGTGCCAGCTCACAGAAAGTGCGTCATCCACCTTACTTTTGACTATATATTTTTAAAAAACGAGGGAGAGAGATCTAAGGGAGCGACTGCCTGTCTGCAAGGTCCAGTGTCTTTCGCACGGCGCTAAACAGCTTCACAACTCCGTCTTCGCAGCAGTACTGTGCAGCTGGAAAATTGAAAAATTAAAGTTCGCGTCTGAGCGGCGCCGGGCGAAAGCTGCTGAGAATAATTAATTCGCTCTGACCGCTGCAGCCGCCTTCTCGGCGGAAACGCTGCTCTTGTGTCGGGAGATTAATAAGGGAGCGAAGAAGGTACCAGGGACCAGACGCCAGCTAAAAAGGAAATGCAAGGAAGAGGAATCAGCTATTCCCTTTCGTCATCTCCTCGCTATCATTGCAGGGTTTCAGTTGAAACGCCGCTTTCATTACAAAACCGTGATACGTGCTGCCGAAAAATTTTGGAGTAGAAGATTTAGCCTCAGTCGTTTGCTCATCCTGAAATATTTGAGACAGAATTTCAGATACCCGGGTATGAACTGTGCAATAACATTATTGGAAATTACGATCCACAGAAGGAAAAACCCCGAACGCAGTCACGCTCTGAGAACATGTAAAACAGCTTCACCAGTAGTAGCGAAGACTGTAGACAGATCTCCTACGTATGCCCTTATTGTCTTGTGTTTGTTAGCTAGTTCCATGTCCCATGGATAGCTGGCATATTTTTATTGAAATTATATGGAATGAGTCATTTTACAGACGAAGCGTAGGTGATTTGTAAATTTAACAAACATGGACGTATATTTTTATCGGGGTTATATTACAAGAGAAACACAAATTTCACAATAAAAAAGTACTTTTTTTCTACTAGACTACACGTTCTGCCGCCTTCATACGTTCGTCTACAGAACATGAGAAGTTATCCAGAAGAAGCAGTTTCAGATTAGACTTCAATTTGAGACATTCTATGTTACCGACCTACAGATTCAAAACTTTTGTGGCAGCGTACTGAATACCTTTATATGCCACTGGCAACTTCACCGATTAGTGACGAAAATAAATGATTCTTTTTCCATGTCCTCATCCAGTGACGCCTGTGGACTGAGGATGACACAGCGGCCGCTCTACCGTTGTGCCTTCCAAGGCCTGTTCGCACGGCGTGTAGTTTATTTTTTTCCTACAGTTGTAGGTTTGAACGTTAGTACTTCCGCCAAATTGTGATGGAGTATTTGTGGTGTCACCGCCAGACACCACACTTGCTAGGTGGTAGCCTTTAAATCGGCCGCGGTTCGTTAGTATACGTCGGACCCGCGTGTCGCCACTATCAGTGATTGCAGACCGAGCGCTGCCACACGGCAGGTCTAGAGAGACTTCCTAGCACTCGCCCCAGTTGTACAGCCGACTTTGCTAGCGATGGTTTACTGACAAATTACGTTCTCATTTGCCGAGACGATAGTTAGTATGGCCTTCAGCTACGTCATTTGCTACGACCTAGCAAGGCGCCATTACCAGTTACTATTGATGCTGTAAAACATGTACCGTCAAGAGCGATGTTCACCAATTATGGATTAAAGTTAAGTATTCCAGAAGATACGTACGTTTTTTGCTAGTCTCAATTCCTTGTCCTGTTCCAGACCTCACGCCAGCCTGCGTGAGTTTAAACGCGTGCCTTTCGGCTTCCTCATAGTGGGTTGGCTGTCTTGCTAATCCACAACAGTATTAGTGACGGATACCATTAGCGAAAACATATACTGTGAAGGAGCAACTTATAATGTGACTCAACGTGTGTCAAGACGACGTTATGTCCCGAGTGGAGACCCGATACGAATATCTGCAACTTAAAATGACTAAATTTTAAGAAGAGTGCGAAAAAGATGACTGTAATGAAAATCGTATGTCATTCTCACTGCTTTGTTTTGTTGTATCAATAATTTCTTCAAAAAACTGGTTCAAATGGTTTTGGGCTCTATGGGACTTAACACTCAGGTCATCAGTCCCCTAGAACTTAGAACTACTTAAACCTAACTAACATAAGGACATCACACACATCCATGCCCGAGGCAGTATTCGAACCTGCGACCCTAGCTGTCGCGCGGTTCCGGCCGGCCATAATCTCTTCCTAATTATTACGACACCGCACAAAATTATATCATGCGGCATGAATTAGCGGAAATATTAATTTGTTAATTTTTTTCCTAGATTAGGAGTTATGCAAGAGCAGTTTTTGCTGGATCTAGCTGTTTTAGAAGCTTAGTAACATGTTTCATCCAGTTCAAACTTTCATCAGTACACATACCGGAAAACTTTCGAACTTTCTACCCTATTCACCGACTCATTTTCATGTGCTTATTTATTGTTCCTGTGAACCAAAAAGCCTGTGTCGGCCAAGAATAGGTAATGAACAACGATACAGATTCGAGTGTCGCAAAGAGAAGCTATTGGAGCACTAACAGTGACGACAGCACAAGGTAATTATCATCTCGTCCACAGCTCCGTTGACGGTTTATCCCTGCAACAGGTATAGACCGCTGATAATAAGAAGCCCTCCGATGCTGACTGGATGGCAGCGTCAGAAATTGCAAACGGATCGTTGCGAAGGAGTTCGTGAATGCCATCGCATGTGTGTTGACTGGTAAAATGAAGGTATTGGACCATTTCCACGACAACCGATCCTAAAGTAATGCTAGACACTGCCGTGGTGGCCGAAATCTGCACTGCTACATCCACGTTTCTACTCCGCAAGCTAACCTACGGTGTACGGCAGAGGCTACTTCCTGTACTACCGTTACTTCTCCCCCTTTCTTGCTACAGTTGCAAATAGGGATCGGGAAAAATGATTGGTGGTAAGCGTCTGTTTCAGCTCGACTCGAATTTTATCTTCGTGATCTTCTCGTGAAATATACGTCTTAGGAAGCAATAACTTCGTTGACTCTTCCAGGAACGCACGGTCACGCAATTTTAACAGTAAACCACACCATGATGCACACTACCTATCTTGTAGTGTCTACCACTAGAATTGGATGAAAACATCCTTGGTGTTTTCGCTCATACTAATGTATGACGAAACGCGTTGCTTTTCTTTGAATCTTTATTTCCACTGTTAGTCCTATGTGGTACGGATCCCTGACTGCCAAGCAGAATTCAAATATTGGTCGAAAGTCGGTTTGTGTTGGGACTTCACTTCCTGAAGATTCTTCCAATGACTCTGTCTGGAATATGCCTTCCTGTGCGTCGTATGCTACAGCTGTGTTCATGTAGAGATAAAAAAAAAACACTTCCTCCATGACCTGTACATTCGCCTGGCGCATTGGCAAAGACGACTGGGTAACTTTTCCAGCTCGCTTCTTCGGCAGTGACTGTTGATACTGTGTGGACATGCATACACGCCGTAAGAAGGGAAGCTCCCCAGGTACATATTCAGTTTGTATTAGTTTCCATACCAAGACGTTTGAGCCTCTGTTTCCAGGGCGTGGTTATTTTATAACCTAACGGAGTCCCGAAATCAGAGACCATGTACATTCCTGAAACCAAATTAGTTATGTACCGTCTTATGTTTCAACTCTGATATTACAGTCACATATATATATTATGAGAAAAGTACTGAACTCATATGGCATCAATGGTTGGTACATTGACAGAACGGGTAGGTGCAGCCGTCTGATAACAATTGTTTTCTGTCATCTTACACCTTTGCACTGGTTCTTCGATAAGTATCAGTAACTGCAGTTGTGAACCCCTACTGCACTTGAACAGCATCTTTCTTTTAGTCATCCGAAGGACGATTAACTACTAACAGTGTTAGATGTCTTTGCGTCCAGAAACACTGCTGACAAGTTGAGGATGTCACGAATAGGTAGTGGATGCATTTAATCTAAGTCATACACTCCTGCTGCGTCTAGATGTATGTGCATGATACGCTTATATTCACGTCGCATGGACGTCTCAAAGCGTAATCAGCGGATAGGCTCGTGCAACAACGACAAGCATTGCCCGTGTGTACGATCACACTACCATGTTGCAATACTTAAGGCTAATGATTTAGCACCTAGCAAGAAACGAATGTTCCAGATTTTCATATGTGGGTCTTCCAACAATCCTCTGAGGGATCCACTTATGTAAGTATTCTCTATTTTTCTCACACCACCAGAAAAGTTCAATTATCGACCACCAGTCGCATGTACACCAACGCACCGGAAACTGTTCGAACATCCTGGTTGAGAGAACACTTGAGAAATGACTCTCCAGAAGTTAGTAGTCCAAAGCACAAAAACGACTTGCCAAGAGGCATTGCAAACAGATGTAGTGTTAAAAAATCGTTGTGAGTAGAAAATCTGAAGATTCCAGCAAACTGCCCGTAAAAGGGCGGTCGACTTCTGAATTACATGATCGTTGTTCAGTCAACGGTCACTCTACAGGGCGTAAAAGATAATTCCTTAGAATGTTTCAGTAGTGTAAATAAAGTCGAGACGAACTATTTGGTTTAAGGCACTTGTGGTTTATGAAGTTGGAAAACAACCTCAAACTGGCCTACATGAGGTACTTCAATTATAGCGCATGCCCGCCGCGTGAGATTTTTAATAATCTCTCGTCCTTTACGCCAATGGCATATTCGTGCATTTATAAATTGTGCAAAAGATGTTTGCGAAAATTTTCTACAGCTACATCGGTACTCCGCAGTCCACATTACGGCGATTGGTGGAGGGTACCCCGTATAACTACTTGTCATTTCTCTTCCCGTTCCACTCGCAAATACAACGAAGGAAAAACTACTGTCTACATGCCTCCGTAAAAGCCCTAATTTCTCGCTTTTTATCTTCGAGGTCCTTATGCGTAGTATATGTTGGAGGCGACAGAATCATTTTGCAGTCAGGTTCAAATGGAAGATTTCTAAATTTTCTCAATAGTGTTCGTCGAACAGAACGTTGACTTCCTTCCAGGGATTCCTATTTGATTTACCGAAGCATCTCCGTAACACTTGCGCGTTGTTTGAATCCTACCAGTAACAAATCTAGCAGCCCACCTCTGAATTGCTTCCATGTCTTCCTTTAATCCGACCTGGTACAGATCCAATACTCGAACAGTACTCAAGGATAGGTCGCACTAGCTTCCTACATGTGGTCTACTTTACAAATCAAACACACTTTCGTAGAATTTTCCCAATAAACCAAAGTCGAGACCCTTCGCCTTTTCTACCACAATCTTCACATGCTCGTTCTATTTGCTGAATTTAACAGCGCAAAATTAACAATTACATTGTTTTGCCCGTAAGAGCTAAATTTAGATAGTTGGAAACTTAATTAGTTTGTGCATAAGTTGCTCAGATATTTTTTTCCTTTCATTACCTTCATAGGATAGATTAACTGAAGATTAACTGAAGCCGGTGGCTTGAGAAGCGCGAAGGATGGCAAAAATATCTAGTGGCACGCCATGTGCTGTAGGTTCTCTTTTTACATGAAATATCTTCATAGTTGCGAATACGAACAGCCATCAGCTGTGTAGGGGATTGACGACGCTGAAAATCTGTGCCGGACCAGAACTCGGACCGCTTTGGCTATCCGTGCACAACTCACGGCCAGACGCAAACGTCCATATGTCGTCGTTCCTGCGTCACAACATGCACTCGTATACACATTATGTAATTCCTGTAAAGTGGGTGACAATT
This sequence comes from Schistocerca cancellata, assembly GCF_023864275.1. Taxonomy (NCBI): domain Eukaryota; kingdom Metazoa; phylum Arthropoda; class Insecta; order Orthoptera; family Acrididae; genus Schistocerca; species Schistocerca cancellata. The sequence goes on from NC_064631.1 coordinate 447,368,978, forward strand.
TAATTGGAAGTCGCTGCCTCGTATCGGAGAATAAGTACTACGCTTCCTTTGATAATAAGTAGGATGCATCCATGCATGCATGTTCGAAGGAATAGGTACTGCGACGACTAAGCCGTCATGAAATACATGCATGCATGTCTGAAGGAACGTTACATCGTTCCCCTTAACAACACAGGCACTGCAACATTGTAAGTCACTTTAGTTGGAAAATTTGAGGTTGACTCCCGGGTTCACAGACCACAAGTGTCTTATATCACATTCTTCCCTTCGACTTCCCCTAAACCAAAGTGGTACGTTGTAAACTGTTATCGCTTACACCCAATGAATTATTAAGAAAGTCAAGAAAAACGACGTACTTGATCGATAAAACAAACTGAAACAGAAGCAACAAGAAGCAAACTGCTGCATTAAGTAAACTGATCTAGTTGGCATTTCAGGAATCCACAGAGAAGATAAAACATAAAAATTAGGGTTTATCGTCCAGTCGATAACGAGGTCATTCGAGGCGGTCAAAAGCTCGAATTGGGGAAGGAAACAGTCATCCACTTTTTCCGTCGCGATTTCCACCTTACACGATTTAGGAAAATCACGGATATTCTTAATGTGGATGGCCGGAGGTTCTTTGAACTCTCTGAACTGCCTCTCTCCCGAAAACGATTTTAGTGACTCACTACTGCACAAGGGAGCTGAGCGAATTTCCCTCTCCATCCTTCTCGAGTTCGAAGTTATGGGCTACCTCTAACGACCGTTGTCGTCGACTGGACTTTTAAATCTCTGAGCTTCCTTCCTTGGTAGACAGTAAAGATTGAGGTGGTGGAATTGTGACCATATTGGTATCTGCACTGCATTTTAAAGTCACATACATCGTCACGACGTTACTTACGACGTTTTACCACTGAATACGTTCAAAATGTCCTCCACCGGCAGCAATACAACATCTGCAACGCTACAAAACAGATCGACACACGTGTATCATCGTTGTCGTTGGGATAAATTCACAGACCTTCACTATCGCTCCTCCCATCTTATCCCTTGCACGTGACTTTGTGGTGTAGACGATGTCCTTCATAGTTCCCCACAGAAATAATCTAACGGCGTGAGATAGGGAGATCAGGTTGGAAACTCAACACTTCCTCGTCCATCTATCCACGTTTCAAAAATGTTTCATCCAGAAATTGCTACACGTCACCATGGTTGACGGCGCACCGTCTTATCGGAAAAAATCTTCATCTCGGTACAGTTGCTGAACAGCAGGTACAATTCGTTCCCGCAACATGGTAAGGTACATTGCACCTCTCACTGTTCCTTCAAAAAAGAATGGCTTTAAGTCCTTTGACATACATACCACATCGCAATGAAAACCTAGGAAAATCAACAGCTCGTTCTTCCGAGACGTGAAGATTTTCTCTTGCCCAGTACACACACTTATGGCAACTGATGGTTCCATTAAGTTTTAACGTTGCCTCACCGGACCGAACAATGACATCAGTGAACCGTTCATTATCGAAAATCCATCCACAATATTCGAGGCGCCTATCTGGATATTCCTCATACGTTGCGAGAACCAACCTGGGAAGATAGGGTTTCCACATTGTTTGCTTTAAATGCTGTGAACTCGTGATATACTTACATCTCATTCATGAGTAGCTACCCTTATGGACGTCTTTTTGGATCTTGTGAAAGCTTCTACCACTGCGTCCACCCCCCTTTCTTCCGCTCCTGTTTTCTTCCTTCACGCATACCTCCTTTCCTCAGACTTGTTGCGTAATTTCTTTATTGCTATAGGCCTACATGACGTTGGCGCAGTATAGAATCGGTCTGCCATCGTCACTCCACTTTTTTCTTGTTTTCACATTTCCAATAACGTTTTAAAATCCACTTTCTTTGTTCCGAGGACAAGTTGTTTGCCCTCTTGTTATTTACGTGTAGTTACTGGAAACTGAAAATAAACAAAAGAAAAACAAATGAATGGCTGCATAGACTAGTCGTGAGAGCACGGTGTAATCACAATTTGATCAGATTATGAATACCTCCACAGTTATTAAAGTTCAGATAATGTAAAGCCCTTTTCAGGGCATTCTGTATTGCTTATTCCCACGATATCTAGTGAAAAGACCATGAAAAACCTTGAGACATTTGAGCTTTCCAACCATCATTCTTCCCGCGAACCGTTCGCGACTTGAACTACGAAAGGAGCAGGGGAGGGAGGAGGAAGTGGTATTGTACACAAAGTACTTTCCACCACAACCTTAAGGCGGCAGGCTCACTGAGAGCAGAATTATCAGCACCGTTTTCTGTAGGATAGCACTGAGAACTGTCAGTTCAAAAAATGGCTCTGAGCACTGTGGGACTTAACATCTGAGCTCATCATTCACCTAGAACTTAGAACTACTTAAACCTAACTAACCTAAGGACTTCACACACATCCATACCCGAGGCAGGATTCGAACCCGCGACCGTAGTGGTCGCGCGGTTCCAAACTGAAGCACCTAGAACCGCTCGGCCACACCGGCCGGCTGAGAACTGTCAGTTCTTTCTTCTTTGCGCTATGGTAGATCTTTATGGCCGACAGAGGCCGTAGGTCCATAGCGGTCGCGGAATGAATGGACTTTTCCTCGGTTTGTTCTTGCAGTCCGTTGTCCATGGCGCACCCTCGTGAAGGTTGCAGGCTCTTCTCCCCGCCTCCCTGCCCCTCCCTTCTCCCCCTCTCGACCAAAGGAGGTCGATGTACAACAAAGGCCTGTACCGTAATGGTAACACACCCAATAACATCCACGTTCCACCGTTTATACTGTCCAGGGTCCATCATTTGTCTTTGAATTAAAAGCTCATTGTTATTTGTCTCACCGTGCATTTCTTTCATTTACATTTTGTACTGTAGTATAGCATTTCTGTCTATGTACAGTCCAAGTTTCGTCTAGCTGTGTTACTGTGCACCATTGTACATCCGTAGACGTGAGGTTCTCTAAGGCTTTACATTGTCCCAGTTGTACAGTACCGGGGAGGAAATCGCTTACGGTCCACTCAAAAGAACCCTCCTAGCAGTCTGTTGCAGTTATTAGACCAACTATGCAAATCGGAAAACTGGACGGGAAGACGGGGAAGACCAGTCCCGCCGAATTCGTATTCACTGCGTCCTCTCGCTGCAAAAACTCACACACTGAGAGGTGAATAACCTTGTCAGTGCGAAGTCCAAAAACCAGAGATATAAAACCAAGAAAAATTCAACAACGTGAAATGTAGCTTAGCTTTCCTGCACTTTACTTTGTACTTGTCATTTTTTGTCAGCCTCCTTTCCTGGAATTTTCTAGACAAGACTCAGGGTGTACAAATGCTCCCAGGAATCTAGCAGTAGTAAACGGGGAAGTGAAGAGGTAGTGAGAGCCGGAAACTTGAAAATTTTAGAAGAACTCAAATGGCTGACATCATATTAGTTGCCTGTTATCATAAGACCATACCTTTCATTAAATTTTTAACAGATCTGAATATATTCGGTACTTAAGGGAAATTAGTAACGGGTGTAAAACTGTAACACTGAAATACAATTACAAGCATTTCATTAGTTGAGAGCGTTACCAGCGACTGGGTTAAAGCACCAGTCAGCCAATCATGTTCATGCCCCAAGAGATTTCACACACACACACACACACACACTTTATGTATAAAGTGCAGGAAAACTAAGTTACATTTCACGTTGTTGAATTTTATTTTAGTTTTATATCACTGGTTTTGGACTTCACACTGACAAGGTTATTCACCTCTCAGTGAATAAAAATTCGGCAGGACTGGTCTTCCGCTTCCGGCCATCCGGCCGTCCAGTTTTTCGGTCTGCATAGTTGGTCTACGTCTACGGATATACAATGGTGCACAGTAACATACCTAGACGTAACTTGGACTGTACATAGAAAGAAATGCTACAGTATAGTACAAAACATAACTGAATGAAATGCGTGGTGAGACAAATAACAATAAGCCTTCAATTCAAAGACAATAATTAGAGCGCGATTTTTATATATATATATATATATATATATATATATATATATATATATATATATATCACAGACTTAATACACTGAGTTCATTTCAGTTACAATCAGGCCAGTGCTATTTCCTCTGTAGAACGCTTATCTCACTATAGATTGGTTTCACAATCATTTCTTCAACCAGCCAACACCAACATCCGTAGTCTTAGGTTTTTCTTCGTCATTATACATTCACGCAAACAGACTATTCGATATTATAATAACAGATATTTCAGAACAAGAAGTTCCATCGCTTTCGCATGAATATGCAAAATAATGCCAATTGCAATGTAATTGTGTGTTATTTATCAGCTTACCTCTCCAATAAATATTGTCGAATAGAACTTAAAATGTCTTTTCAAAGGAAATTTGCCGTTACAGGAATCGCACCCATTCATTGTTCCTGTAGAAGATAAGCTACACAAGTGCAGATGACAGATTTCGCCAGTCGTCTACAAAAACTTTACGTCAAAAGGGCCGTTCGTATCCGTTAACAGTGAAATGGGATTCATGCACAGTGCCCGACAAGAAATGTGAACAAATCCACTGAAACGCGGAAAATGCAGTTGAACACTGCCCAGAACGAGTAATAAACTTCAGAAGGAAACGAGTTTGCCATTCTACCTGCAGCATTTCTGTTGCTATGTGCACTTCGAAAGAGACACTGTGGAAATGTCTTCCCCTATTTTATGTCGAGACAAACAACGGGATGCTCATATATAATTCGTTGCTGTACCTCATTTACCTTCTAACACTTTATACTAAATGGCAAAATCTGTTCATGTAGTGTCGTTGTCCAAGCGATTTGTTTACGGTAACCGCTTATGGAACTCGTAGTAGCCGGCAGCGGTGGCCGAGCGGTTATAGGTGCTTCAGTCCGGAACCGCACGACTGCTACGGTCGCAGTTTCGAATCCTGCCTCGGGCATGGATGTGCGTGATGCCCTTAGGTTAGTTAGGTTTAAGTAGTTCTAAGTTCTAGGGGACTGATGACCTCAGATGTTAAGTCCCATAGTCCTTAGAGCCAACTAGTAGTACTAATACGTCTGTTGTTGATACGACGCAGTTCTTTCAATATACACATTCCCTGCCGCGGAGAAAGCGTATTAATGTTGTACTAAACCTCTCTTACTTTACTGCAGAGTTGTGGTCAGGAGCCAGAATCAACTACATTTGACTGAAAAAATTCAATTTACTGGCGCCATCTGACATACGTTTCAACTTAGCTGGAAGAATTTCATATGGAGTTGCTGGATTAAAAAATTTTTTTCATTACATACATGTATTTATAATATGATCGATTACACTCTCTTAAGGAAGTGCATGACACACCTAGCGATCAAGTCTCGTCTTCTACCTATCGAAGAACATCTATGTCGTGAAATCTCAGTCAGAAGTCGTGTGACGCCTTCAACAACCGCCAATATTTTAGGGAATTTAGTACCTCTGTATGCATATTCGAAAACATAATACACGCATACACTGTAAACACTAGCAGCACCACATAACCAAAGATGGGCGACGCCAGAAATAATCAGCGAATATTAATAAGCAATCGGTGAGGTAGTATTTACTCTGACCCTCTGGTTTGTGACAAGGGAGAGAAAAGAATTTAAAGCCGCTTACTTAATAATACTATCCCAATACTTGAGAGTGTATGCCCGAATTTCCGTGTTATATTCCATAGGACGAGCGGTGCAAGGTAATGTTGGTTCAAAAATGGTTCAAATGGCTCTAAGCACCCTGAAACTTAACATCTGAGGTCATCAGTCCCCTAGACTTAGAACTACTTCAACCTAAGTAACCTAAGGATATCACACACATCCATGCCCGAGGCAGGATTCGAACCTGCGACTGTAGCAGCAGCGTGGTTTCGGACTGAAGCGCCTACAACCGCTCAACCACCGCGGCCGGCAAGGTAATGTTCAGAAATAGCAGATGCGCTCGGCTGTTGAGTTTCCACCAATATATGACCTGCCACAAATGCAAAGGAATATGATGACAACCACCTTGCAAAACCAACATCATCCTTCATGGAATCTAAATGGACCCTAATATTAGATGGTCAGGAAACACATTTCACTACATATTTACGTAGAATACGATAAATCCTGTTGGAAATGCTTCCTGAACATAGCGTTATTATCACTCACCTGGTGCAATGCAGGTCCATTCTGATGAAAGGTGACTTCGAGAGGGGGTAATTCAGCTGACAAACTTTCAGGGGCTGAGATGACGTCGTCTCTGTTGAACGACACCGACCCCGATGGTGACATCTTTCAGCCTGTAGATACAAGGCAGTGTGAGTAGGCTTCTTGTAAACGGCATGTCCCTACGTCCCACCAGCCTCCCTCCTGATTAATACATCAAGGAAAGGAAAGCAGCCATCCACTTCACCTTCGCTGCGAAAGGAATATTCGGATGGACTGAACTGAAATGTTCTAAAGAGTCTCTTCAATTTTCACTTCCATCAGGCCGAAAAGAAAAAGTGTCGTCCATATAACTGAAAAAATGCAGGTATGTATCAGGGTAGATGCACAGCGTAAGAACATTCAATAAATTACCACCCAATAGGCAGACCGCCGAAACTACCGACTGCCTATGTTAACGCAAATTAGCGTAATTATCATCAAGTAAGTAACTTTATTAGAATGCATTATTATGAACGTTAATAAAAACTATAATAAAAGTCGAATGGGTTCCAGTCTGGTATAAGCACTACTTCGACATCTTGCCTGACTTTTCGCTGCTAGTTTACAGAAGCAGTTTCTCTTTCATCATAGGATTCCGTTCTAGATTTATCACCTCAGAAATATCCAGTATCATCACTAGCAAAAGAACTTGGGATCTCCATACCAATAGCCAACGACTCTACTGCTAAACCACGGTGATAGCCACAGTTAAGGTGTCAAGTCCTGTATTGGACATTTGTAACAGTAATTACTCAAATGGATCCCCTATATTAGGTCACGCGTGCGTTGGAGTGGTTCCTCCAGCAAAACCGTGGTCGACTTGTTTTCACATCCTTTATCATAAAAACTAGTGCACCGTCTCGAATGACGTAACTAATGATGGGATGATGCTACAGTCGTAAATCACGTCATTACAGAACACACAGAAACAATGCAAAATCTTCGAACAGTTATGTTTCTAAATTAATTGAATATAGCCCATAATTGTGAGAAAAGTACTTCCGATTTATCCTTGCTGCAGGAATATCGTGAAATATCAGTTGTAGTCCAGGATATCATCTGAATTAGAGAAGAGATGAAATAATATTCGCTCCATTATTTTCTACCGATGCTGATGACACCAGATGGTCTGTGAGACATCTTTAGGCGTTGCAAACAGTCAACGCCCTTTTCCTATACGTTTAACGTCGAAAATTATGGTGGTTATGTGTTCTATGATAGGGACACCTCTCTTGGACATGGCTAGTCAAGGAAATCTTCGGGAACAACTTGAAGCTGTTGCCAATGGGCATCACTGTGGAGGTCCGGATGGGGGTTTGTCGGGGACGGCCAGCTCGTTCCACGCATCCCCCGATCGGACTACGACTGTGGTTGCCCACGATACTGCCCGCATTGAGGCTGATCCCTCACCTGTGGTAGAGTGGGAGGTCGTCTCAAGGTGTGGCAGGGGGCGAAAGACATTCCGGAGGGCTGAACGGAAAGCCTCTCCAGTTTTTCTGAAGAACCAGTTTCAGGCTCTGTCTCAGGCTGATACTGATCTTCGGCCTGACATGGCTGCTTGTCCTGTTCCAGAGATTGCCCCTCAGTCTGCAAGATCCGGGCGGTCGCAGAGGGTGGGCTTACTGGTAGTTGGGAGCTCCAATGTCAGGCGCGTAATGGGGCCCCTTAGGGATATGGCAGCAAGAGAGGGGAAGAAAACCAATGTGCACTCCGTCTGCATACCGGGGGGAGTCATTCCAGATGTGGAAATGGTCCTTCCGGATGCCATGAAGGGTACAGGGTGCACCCATCTGCAGGTGGTCGCTCATGTCGGCACCAATGATGTGTGTCGCTATGGATCGGAGGAAATCCTCTCTGGCTTCCGGCGGCTATCTGATTTGGTGAAGACTGCCAGTCTCGCTAGCGGGATGAAAGCAGAGCTCACCATCTGCAGCGTCGTCGACAGGACTGACTGCGGACCTTTGGTACAGAGCCGAGTGGAGGGTCTGAATCAGAGGCTGAGACGGTTCTGCGACCGTGTGGGCTGCAGATTCCTCGACTTGCGCCATAGGGTGGTGGGGTTTCGGGTTCCGCTGGATAGTTCAGGAGTCCACTACACGCAACAAGTGGCTACACGGGTAGCAGGGGTTGTGTGGCGTGGGCTGGGCGGTTTTTTAGGTTAGATGGCCTTGGGCAAGTACAGAAAGGGCAACAGCCTCAACGGGTGCGGGGCAAAGTCAGGACATGCGGGGACCAAGCAGCAATCGGTATTGTAATTGTAAACTGTCGAAGCTGCGTTGGTAATGTACCGGAACTTCAAGCGCTGATAGAAAGCACCGAAGCTGAAATCGTTATAGGTACAGAAAGCTGGCTGAAGCCAGAGATAAATTCTGCTGAAATTTTTACAAAGGCACAGACGGTGTTTAGAAAGGATAGATTGCATGCAACCGGTGGTGGAGTGTTCGTCGCTGTTAGTAGTAGTTTATCCTGTAGTGAAGTAGAAGTGGATAGTTCCTGTGAATTATTATGGGTGGAGGTTACACTCAACAACCGAGCTAGGTTAATGATTGGCTCCTTTTACCGACCTCCCGACTCAGCAGCATTAGTGGCAGAACAACTGAGAGAAAATTTGGAATACATTTCACATAAATTTTCTCAGCATGTTATAGTCTTAGGTGGAGATTTCAATTTACCAGATATAGAATGGGACACTCAGATGTTTAGGACGGATGGTAGGGACAGAGCATCGAGTGACATTATACTGAGTGCACTATGCGAAAATTACCTCGAGCAATTAAACAGAGAACCGACTCGTGGAGATAACATCTTGGACCTACTGATAACAAACAGACCCGAACTTTTCGTCTCTGTATGTGCAGAACAGGGAATCAGTGATCATAAGGCCGTTGCAGCATCCCTGAATATGGAAGTTAATAGAAATATAAAAAAAAGGGAGGAAGGTTTATCTGTTTAGCAAGAGTAATAGAAGGCAGATTTCAGACTACCTAACAGATCAAAACGAAAATTTCTGTTCCGACACTGACAATGTTGAGTGTTTATGGAAAAAGTTCAAGGCAATCGTAAAATGCGTTTTAGACAGGTACGTGCCGAGTAAAACTGTGAGGGACGGGAAAAACACACCGTGGTACAACAACAAAGTTAGGAAACTACTGCGAAAGCAAAGAGAGCTTCACTCCAGTTTAAACGCAGCCAAAACCTCTCAGACAAACAGAAGCTAAACGATGTCAAAGTTAGCGTAAGGAGGGCTATGCGTGAAGCGTTCAGTGAATTCGAAAGTAAAATTCTATGTACCGACTTGACAGAAAATCCTAGGAAGTTCTGGTCCTACGTTAAATCAGTAAGTGGCTCGAAACAGCATATCCAGACACTCCGGGATGATTATGGCATTGAAACAGAGGATGACACGCGTAAAGGTGAAATACTAAACACCTTTTTCCAAAGCTGTTTCACAGAGGAGGACCGCACTGCAGTTCCTTCTCTAAATCCTCGCACAAACGAAAAAATGGCTGACATCGAAATAAGTGTCCAAGGAATAGAAAAGCAACTGGAATCACTCAACAGAGGAAAGTCCACTGGCCCTGACGGGATACCAATTCGATTCTACACAGAGTACGCGAAAGAACTTGCCCCCCTTCTAACAGCCGTGTACCGCAAGTCTCTAGAGGAACGGAAGGTTCCAAATGATTGGAAAAGAGCACAGGTAGTCCCAGTCTTCAAGAAGGGTCGTCGAACAGATGCGCAAAACTATAGACCTATATCTCTGACATCGATCTGTTGTAGAATTTTAGAACGTGTTTTTTGCTCGAGTATCATGTCGTTTTTGGAAACCCAGAATCTACTAAGTAAGAATCAACATGGATTCCGGAAACAGCGATCGTGTGAGACCCAACTCGCTTTATTTGTTCATGAGACCCAGAAAATATTAGATACAGGCTCCCAGGTAGATGCTATTTTTCTTGACTTCCGGAAGGCGTTCGATACAGTTCCGCACTGTCGCCTGATAAACAAAGTAAGAGCCTACGGAATATCAGACCAGCTGTGTGGCTGGATTGAAGAGTTTTTAGCAAACAGAACACAGCATGTTGTTATCAATGGAGAGACGTCTACAGACGTTAAAGTAACCTCTGGCGTGCCACAGGGGAGTGTTATGGGACCCTTGCTGTTCACAATATATATAAATGACATATATAGTAGATAGTGTCGGAAGTTCCATGCGGCTTTTCGCGGATGATGCTGTAGTATACAGAGAAGTTGCAGCATTAGAAAACTGTAGCGAAATGCAGGAAGATCTGCAGCGGATAGGCACTTGGTGCAGGGAGTGGCAACTGACCCTTAACATAGACAAATGTAATGTATTGCGAATACATAGAAAGAAGGATCCTTTATTGTATGATTATATGATAGCGGAACAAACACTGGTAGCAGTTACTTCTGTAAAATATCTGGGAGTATGCGTGCGGAACGATTTGAAGTGGAATGATCATATAAAATTAATTGTTGGTAAGGCGGGTACCAGGTTGAGATTCATTGGGAGAGTCCTTAGAAAATGTAGTCCATCAACAAAGGAGATGGCTTACAAAACACTCGTTCGACCTATACTTGAGTATTGCTCATCAGTGTGGGATCCGTACCAGATCGGGTTGACGGAGGAGATAGAGAAGATCCAAAGAAGAGCGGCGCGTTTCGTCACAGGGTTATTTGGTAACCGTGATAGCGTTACGGAGATGTTTAACAAACTCAAGTGGCAGACTCTGCAAGAGAGGCGCTCTGCATCGCGGTGTAGCTTGCTCGCCAGGTTTCGAGAGGGTGCGTTTCTGGATGAGGTATCGAATATATTGCTTCCCCCTACTTATACCTCCCGAGGAGGTCACGAATGTAAAATTAGAGAGATTCGAGCACTCACGGAGGCTTTCAGACAGTCGTTTTTCCCGCGAACCATACGCGACTGGAACAGGAAAGGGAGGTAATGATAGTGGCACGTAAAGTGCCCTCCGCCACACACCGTTGGGTGGCTTGCGGAGTATAAATGTAGATGTAGATAGATGTAGAACCAACAACGAAGATAAGTAAATATGCCTTTGAGAGATTGCAACTAGTACAAAAGAAGTAGGTAGTGCAGAGGGACTGCACAAAAATTCACCTCCTACGCGACATGCGACATAGGCCTATAGTACTACAACTGCTGCAGGTAAGAGGCGAAAAGTGAAAAAATGCAAAATTCTACATCACTGATCGCAGATCGACCGTCACATGTTTGGCGCACCTTTGAATTATCCCCACGAGAACAGCCTGTTTAAAAAAAAATGGGCTTGACGGGCTTCCGATAGTATCCCCGTCACCCTTTGCAAGTGTACCCAAATGGTCATCTGTAATTTTAACATGTAACCGTAGTTTCGTGTTCTATCACCGTCACCGGCTCCCTCCGATTCCACCACCACCATGCTAAGAGTGCTGAGCGTAGCCTCATATGATGAGAGGTGTCAAAATGTAATGCACCCAGGAACATTATCAAACATGATCGTCTTGTTGGTCTTGGTGTTAGACTGTAAGGGGTGTTGCATGGACGCACTGACCTCCATATCTCTGAACACGGTTGCGAGACTGTGCTCCTTTCCTGTGTGCGTCTTTTCTGGGGTACAATGCGCCCTGGCTTCCTTTTTACGGATGACAACACGCAGCCACAGCGAACTGCGCAGGTGGAAGAACTCCTAGAACGAGAGGATATTCGGCAAATGGGCTGGCCTGCACGTCCTATAGACTCAAAACCCAACAAGCAACTGTGGGGTGTGTTGGGCAGGCGTACTGCAGTGGTTCAAATGGCTCTGAGCACTATGCGACTTAACTTCTGAGGTCATCAGTCGCCTAGAACTTAGAACTACTTAAACCTAACTAACCTAAGGACATCACACACATCCATGCCCGAGGCAGGATTCGAACCTGCGGCCGTAGCGGCCGCTCGGCTCCAGACTGTAGTGCCTAGAACCACATGGCCACTGCGGCCGGCCGTACTGCAGTACGACGACATGTACCAATGACCATCCAGCAGCTGTCAACCGCGGTGGTGGAGGAATGGAACGACCCACCACAAGAACTCCTTAACAAATTTGTGGCCAACAAAAGAGCACATTGCAGAGCATTCACTGCCGTCCGTGATAATCACACACCCAATAACAACCACGTCCCACTGGGACCATTATTTATCCTTGAATTGAAGTCTCATTGTTATTTGTCACACCGTGCGTTTCTTTCAGTTACGTTTTGTACTGTACTGTAGCATTTCTTCCTATGTACGGTCCAAATTTCGTCTAGCTATGATACTTGGCACCATTGTATATCCGTAGACGGAACTGTTCGAAGAGTGCTCGTCTCCTTTGGTGTGTCGCTGCAAGTGAGGTATGGCTGCCTTTTCTAGTACAAATAATATTAACAACTGTCCCTAGTATGGCGTTTGGTTGGGGGATGGGGATGGGGGGTGGGGGTGGGTACTGTTACTTCACCTGTACCTAAAAAGACTAAATGACCGCTGGGTTATGAGTTTGCATGCATGGAAGCTACTAACCACGTGCTTACATCAAGTCTGATACAAGTGTCACTAGTACTGACGACACTTCGCTTAAGAGCTGGCCGGTGTGGCCGAGCGGTTCTAGGCGCTACAGTCTGGAACCACGCAACCACTACGGTCGCAGGTTCCAATCCTGCCTTGGGCATGGATGTGTGTGATGTCCTTAGGTTAGTTAGGATTGAGTAGTTCTAAGTTCTAGGGGACTGATGACCTCAGAAGTTAAGTCCCATAGTGCTCAGAGCCATTTCATTTCATTTCAACTTCGCTTAAGAGGACTAGTACGTCAATATATGTCAAAAAATCAACTTCTTAATTTTTGTCTTAAAAATTGTCTGTAGTTTTGTCAACAACAGAACGTTTATGAAATCCGCTTACATAAGATGGGAAAGGAATAGGACACTTCGAAGGGTGGACCCACAGTAGTCACCAACATTTTTCGATTGAGACTTCACGTCTATTTACAGAACGCGTTACTCTAATAAACGGTATACAATATAAACCTTGAAACTTCCTGGCAGATTAAAACTGTGTGCCGGACCGTGACTCGAACTCGGGACCTTTACCTTTCGCGGGCAAGTGCTCTACCATCTCCTTTTTTTATCTCATTTTGTTCGTTTTCGTTCGTTGTACCTGCTCGGGGCGGACGTCGAAAGACACCCATGTCAGTTCGTTGTTGATCCATTAACTCAGTTTTTTTTATTATTATTATTACAGAGGGCAGCTAGCCCTCTGACCAAACACGCTGAGTTACCGTGCCGGCACCAAACTTAACAGCCGGCCGCGGTGGTCTAGCGGTTCTAGGCGCTCAGTCCGGAACCGCGCGACTGCTACGGTCGCAGGTTCGAATCCTGCCTCGGGCATGGATGTGTGGGATGTCCTTAGGTTAGTTAGGTTAAGTAGTTCTAAGTTCTAGGGGACTGATGACCACAGATGTTAAGTCCTATAGTGCTTAGAGCCATTTGAACCAAACTTAACAGAAGCTCTCCTGCGAACCCTGAAAATCTAGCACTCCTGAAAGAAAGGATATTGCGGAGACATGGCTTAACCACAGCCTCGGGGATGTTTCCAGAATGAGATTTTCGCTCAGCAGCGGAGTGTGCGCTGATATGAAACTTCCTGGCAGATGAAAACTGTGTGCCGGACCGAGACTCGAACTCCCGAGCAATCAGCTTTACAAGCAATCAGCTTAACCCACTGATCAAACGCCCCAATCCACAAGCAAGAAATCAGTAATTAATATGAATTGTAGGAAAATAAGGTAAGACATTTCTTAATTAAAGCAATTTGACCTTGGAACAATTGAAAAGGTTACTTTCCCAGAACTTTAAGAATTAGTTGGCACTTATGTCTCTTGCAAGGTTCTATAAAAAGATATTTAAATTAATTTCAGTCCTAATTGGACTAGTCTTTGAAAGGAACGTCTGCACCTGCGATTACTAAATCACAAGTCCGAACATTATGTCTTCAGGACAGACCAGCCATGAAAGTTAAGGGCCAACTGTTATAATACAGGAAGATTTTCTTTTACATGCGTGGAATTAATACAATATGGAAGTCATGGCGAAACCATTAGAAAAACATCTCAAACATTGACCACTAGAGAAAGTAAGCTCATAGTTTCCGAATATTAGCTCAATAAGCACAGGTGAGGGAGTACAAGTTACTCTCTCACTTATTTTTCATGTAAAGAAAATTATTAAAGATTTTGTTACAACCTGACGCACCTTGAGCGAGACTCTAGAAAGCTAATGGCCTGAGCAGACGTTGATGGAGCCTGGTAGTGTGCTAAAAGGATAAGGTATTTTTATGGTTCTTAGCTAGTAGAAACAGCATGTTGGGAGTTGAAAGCAATTGGTGGCCAGCCCATCCATTAATAAATCTTGCCAGACAGGCACACAGCCGTACAGGGCAGACAGAGCAGCCCATCATCGAGACAGGTCTCCAGAGGAACAATGGCATGATACCTGTCACGGCGCCAGCGGAAGCCTGGGCTGGGGGTAATGATCTGACGGAATGCGTCCACACAGTGGAGTCATAAACCGGGCATTGTGTGTAGAGTCACGCATAATAAAAATTCACAAGTTTTCGTGTTTGCTGAAGGGGTCGAAAGACCAGTGAACCACTTCCCCTAGCCGCCTCGGTTGTATAAGAAAAACCCGGCGTCTGAGAAACGTTTAGAGATAGAATCTTTATTACACCTTATAGTTAGGACTAACAAGCTCCAAGGCACAGGCGATTAAATAAAGATCTTTAAGACTGTATCTGTTCTCTTGTTGCCTTGGAAGAAACATGACTTCAGAGAAAATCATCTTCCCCCTCTGCAAAAACTTAAAAAAGCCAGTAATTAGCGGTTTCTTTTCTTTTCAGAGATGTAAGGTTGTTAACTCTATCCCTGCTTCGAGATTAGTTTGTGATGTCGTGTGGGAGGAGAGATTTAGCGCCTCTAGAGCCCTGTGATTGACTCAAGATGGGGTGAAGGCGGTATCGTTCATGCACTTTGCAGGAAAACAGATTTTTTTCTGGAGAGGTGCAAAGCTCTCAGGTGCTGGACTTTGGTCTGAGAGCACTTCTAGTAGGGGTGCTGTCATGTGTGATTAGTACTTGGGGTCTGTCCTGAGACTGACTTCACTTGCGAATAGTTTAGACTGTGCAGCCTGTGGTGAAGTTCTTATTGTACTTCAAACGTCTCGGAAAGCACGTTTGCCTAGGACACACTTATTCGTTTTTGGTTTACTATTCTTGACGTTTGGTATCCTTGTGTGCTCTGTCGTACAAAAGAGCCAAATTGGTCCTTGGTACGACCAGTGAATGGGAGTGTCACAGACTGACATCTACCATGATTTCAGGGCTCTGGTAGTGAGTAAATAGCGATCCGTCTGCCTGATCCCTAGACCATGAGATTTTTTGCATTTATTTCATGGCCGCGATCAATTCAAAGGTGCCGCCTCCACCTCTCACCGCCGCACACATCTCGCCAGCTACAAGATATATCGCAACACAAATCAAACAGGGTAACGTACTGCCACTCCATAATTGTCAGGGCGTACAGATCTCAATCACTACTTGCTCCCAGCTGCACCTACACTCCTGGAAATGAAAAAAAGAACACAATGACACCGGTGTGTCAGACCCACCATTCTTGCTCCGGACACTGCGAGAGGGCTGTACAAGCAATGATCACACGCACGGCACAGCGGACACACCAGGAACCGCGGTGTTGGCCGTCGAATGGCGCTAGCTGCGCAGCATTTGTGCACCGCCGCCGTCAGTGTCAGCCAGTTTGCCGTGGCATGCGGAGCTCCATCGCAGTCTTTAACACTGGTAGCATGCCGCGACAGCGTGGACGTGAACCGTATGTGCAGTTGACGGACTTTGAGCGAGGGCGTATAGTGGGCATGCGGGAGGCCGGGTGGACGTACCGCCGAATTGCTCAACACGTGGGGCGCGAGGTCTCCACAGTACATCGATGTTGTCGCCAGTGGTCGCCGGAAGGTGCACGTGCCCGTCGACCTGGGACCGGACCGCAGCGACGCACGGATGCACGCCAAGACCGTAGGATCCTACGCAGTGCCGTAGGGGACAGCACCGCCACTTCCCAGCAAATTAGGGACACTGTTGCTCCTGGGGTATCGGCGAGGACCATTCGCAACAGTCTCCATGAAGCTGGGCTACGGTCCCGCACACCGTTAGGCCGTCTTCCGCTCACGCCCCAACATCGTGCAGCCCGCCTCCAGTGGTGTCGCGACAGGCGTGAATGGAGGGACGAATGGAGACGTGTCGTCTTCAGCGATGAGAGTCGCTTCTGCCTTGGTGCCAATGATGGTCGTATGCGTGTTTGGCGCCGTGCAGGTGAGCGCCACAATCAGGACTGCATACGACCGAGGCACACAGGGCCAACACCCGGCATCATGGTGTGGGGAGCGATCTCCTACACTTGCCGTACACCACTGGTGATCGTCGAGGGGACACTGAATAGTGCACGTTACATCCAAACCGTCATCGAACCCATCGTTCTACCATTCCTAGACCGGCAAGGGAACGTGCTGTTCCAACAGGACAATGCACGTCCGCATGTATCCCGTGCCACCCAACGTGCTCTAGAAGGTGTAAGTCAACTACCCTCGTCAGCAAGATCTCCGGATCTGTCCCCCATTGAGCATGTTTGGGACTGGATGAAGCGTCGTCTCACGCGGTCTGCACGTCCAGCACGAACGCTGGTCCAACTGAGGCGCCAGGTGGAAATGGCATGGCAAGCCGTTCCACAGGACTACATCCAGCATCTCTACGATCGTCTCCATGGGAGAATAGCAGCCTGCATTGCTGCGAAAGGTGGATATACACTGTACTAGTGCCGACATTGTGCATGCTCTGTTGCCTGTGTCTATGTGCCTGTGGTTCTGTCAGTGTGATCATGTGATGTATCTGACCCCAGGAATGTTTCAATAAAGTTTCCCCTTCCTGGAACACTGAATTCACGGTGTTCTTATTGCAATTTCCAGGAGTGTATGTATAGAAACTACAGTAGGTTTGAGCAGTCAAAGTCTGTTAAGCGTCAAATCGATACAGATTGCGTTATCCACATTTTTAGGGCCAGAGTACTTGACTCACTCTACTAGTTATACGGTTGCTGCCACCCAGGATCCTTGTTCAATGTAGTCTTGAATCACCTTCCAGTTGTTTACGCTATTGAGTCAATAACTTGTTTAGCATAATTTATGTCTGTTTTAAAGAAAAAATAAATCTTGTTAGCGCACTGAAGTTATGCCAACATTCTCAATCAATTTATGTAGTATCACTAGGGTTAACTTCCAAAGGCTGCAATAGTTTGATTTAGAAAATCTGAAGGTTAATCATAAATTGGATAATATTACCCATTTCAGGGGAAAAGTAAAGTATTTGGTGGAAAATACTAACATGAGAGCTTGTAAATAAGACTGTAGGCTAAACAAACTTAAGAAATACGCTGCTAGCACGAACAGCTCCACTAAGGCAGCCACAAACACACCTGAAAAACATCATGCTTGTGCGTAACAGGAACAAGTGCCACGAACAAGCGCCGCTCGAAACAGGAGCCCCGCAACTCGTACAATTAAGAGCTGTTAATAAATGCCATTCAGATGAAACACGAGTTAAAAGATACACGTTAATGAAATGTAATTCGCCCATTCCTTAATAACTTATTGGCACAAACCCTTCAAATCTGCTGTAATAATAAAACACAGCTTAATAACATAAAACAGTAAAATTATGGCATAAACGTCTTCCCCAAAAGAACTTCACTAAATAGGGTGAAATTAATCTCAGAAAGTTGATTGAAATACAGAAACAGTTAGAAAGTCGCGTAGGCTACATGGCCAGAGACTTCTTTGTACGAAGCCGAGTTTCTATGAGAAACGGAAGCTTACCTCTAGAAGCTGGTACTTAACTACTAGCATTTAGAGGAAAAGATATAAATATGGACACCCTCTATTGCTTTTGACTTAAAGGTACCTTCTTTTGTAAAAATTCTAGATTTTATACCTTCATTAACAATTATAACAAGTTTAAGATATGATGATAGGCGAAACAATGATTAATATCCATTATTTCTATTCGAAAACAAAGATTTACAAAAAGCTTGTAAAATTGAACTTAAAAAAGGGGGTGCAAATATGGGCATCCACAAAAAAAGATGCAAGCAATCTGTTGAAATATTTTAATGAAATGGGTTAAAACAGTACAATATGGTAGACTAGTCTACAAAAAGCAACATTCGTACATTTGTGCATGAAATCTGAAATTATTTACCGTAATCGCAAACGTAAGTAGCTCCTTCAGCGCCAGCACAATCTAAGTATACTCACATTTGGCACATAACACATTTAATCCACGCCTCTCCTCTCCTGTCTTGAGAGAACTTTTCATCACAAAAGATGCAACTTTCATAGCTTGAGTCTGGTGTATCTCGATCGTTCACATCAAGGTCATTATCGCTGTCCACAAGGTGAGGGCTGCAGGAGCCTGAAGAGTCCGATGATGAATCACATAGTTTTGTGGACCAAATTTTCTTTCTTTGAAAGCCTTTGGCTTTTGCACCTCTGTCCGCAGAGCGGCCTTTAACCCCAGAGAAACTCAACGATCTTTTCTTGACTATACTTTTGTCAAGCGATTTTGTCAACTGATCTTTGCATGGCGTTCCAGTGACGTGGCAGGCGGTTTCTGCTTTTCGTCCCCGCGTTGTGGTCCTCTTCTTAATGTTGGGGACAGGAGATATGTCGAATGATGAAACTGCATTTTTAAAGTCCTTGGAGAACTTCCCGGCGTCTCAGTGGCTCCATCAACTGGTATAGCTACAGCTTGATGTGTCTGTACATCACGATAACTCGAAGAAGAAGCAAATGATGTCTATGGTCCAGAGATAGCAAGTAGAGGAGCACGTGATTCAGAAACATTAGCTCTATGTTCCACTGTGGAGCATATTTTTCCTGCAACCAACTCAGCAGCTATGAAATCAGTGTCGGTGAAGATGTAAAGGTTCATAGGGTATAACCTTGTAACTTCGAATACGTTTATTGCTATCTTAGCTGATTGGGTTGAAGGTAGACTTGGCCAAAAACCTCCCTAACGTCGTAAGGTGTGAGAGAATGCCCACTGTCATGCATTGCCATACTCTCACTGCCTCGCTGTAGTACGTCTTATCTAGAGGCTGCAGTCTGTGGGTGCAATGTGGAGGAAGTGAGAGGATGGTCACGTGATGTTCTTTTGCCAAGTCAGTCACATCCGGATTTCGAATGTGGCTATAATGACCATCCAAGATGGGGAGCACAGTACAGGCCTTTGTTCAGTTGGACGTTTTCTCAATGAAGTGAACGAACCATTCGGTGAACAAATTGTTTTGAACCTATGCTGCAGGTTGGGCTCTACCAATTGCACCAGAGCGGCAGCCTCTCAGTAGAGTTTGGGACATGTTGATTCTAGGGAAAATTATCATTGGCGGGACATAATGTCCCGAAGCGCTCGTGCATGCGGTAACTGTGATTGTAGCCCAGACGTTAGAGCTGCAATTTGTGTCTTCCCTTTCATCCCTACCACTTCTGGAATTTTGCTTTGAACAATGGACAGGCCTGTCTCGTTCACGTTATATACTCGATCTGCTGGATATGAGTGTTTGTTGAAAGCAGCTGCCAGTAAATCAAAGGAAACCATCACATTCTCTTTATTGAAGCCTAGAGCTCTGGCATATGAAGTTCCACAAGGTTTGCGGATTGACAGCTGATCCTAGTGTCTCTCAGGAGAAAGGTCAGGCCAAGCTCGTCCTGATTCTCCTCCTTTAAAAGAGGTTGTCAAACTGTTTCTCTGGGCAAGTAAAACTGCCATTCTTCCAGTGGCGTAGGGTGGTTCTAAAGGTTGGGGAGACTCTGTAGTTATTATAGGGAGACAAAATAGTACAATAAACAATAATTTAAACAAATGAAACAAAATGCATCAAATAAAACAACAACAGTTACTACTACTACTACTACTACTACCATTACCACTACCACCGCCACTAATAATAATAATAATGATAATAATAACTAATTTGTTCAAGAAACGATGACAAATTTGTAGAACTCCAGCAGCAAAAGAAGAAGCACTTATATTTTCTATTACAAAAGTGCAATGTGCCTGTCTTTTCTTTCCACGAATAAGTCTATAACTCGGTCTACAAAGATCTGATCACTGGATAGCTCTCCAAGTAGTGTCTTTTCTGTTGCTAACGTGCTCAAACACGACAGCCGGATGTTGGACATTGAATTCCTTAAATAATTCTTCACTCGTTCAAGAGCACCCATGCTTCGTTCACTGCTTGCTGTAGCTGCGGGTAGGGTCGCGGGACTGCTACGGTCGCAGGTTCGAATCCTGCCTCGGGCATGGATGTGTGTGATGTCCTTAGGTTAGTTAGGTTTAAGTAGTTCTAAGTTCTAGGGGACTGATGACCACAGATGTTAAGTCCCATAGTGCTCAGAGCCATTTGAACCATTTTTTGCGGATAGGGTCAAAACCAAACGCAGGAACTTCGTTGTTTCTTCATAAACGGAGTCTAAATCATTGCTGACAATGTACTGTAAGAGGATTCTTGGAGATAATTGTTTTTTCTCATCAGCGTTAATGTTGCACAGTTCATCTTCAAGTTGTTCTTGTTTGAAAAAAGGGTACTGTTCTAATAATTAAAGTAGTTTCAACTTTGGGAATTCTTTTTGATAGTTGGGGAAATACTTTTCGTTCAAAGGTTCAACAAACTGAAACCTTCTTTCCATCTGAACAATTTGCAAATCCAGTATCTCGTAAGTTAATGCCCTGAAAGATGTCTTTTGACTGTCAGAGAATGATAAGTTTCCATTCAAACACAAGCTGCATTTAATGCATTCATCAACGAATGTTTCCGTTCTTCACTGTTGTAAGTTTCTCAGAACATTTCTTATTTCGTCGTGGCAAGCAGTTACACGGGCAGATTTTGACTTAAGAACATTAAAGAGATGATCAACTTAAACAAAGCACGCTCGGTAGAAGCAAAGGAAGTAGACAAACGTAGGATCATCCATCCATCGTTTCATTCCCACAGCACAGTTGAAAGATTCTGGATCTCACTGAGAGTCTGTATCGTGAAATATATAATTAAAAACACTATATAGCCCTGAGAAATGACTAGATGTTTTTGAAACTGCCCTGGAACGAAAGTACCACCGAGTGTTGCTTGCATGTGGCAGTTTAAATCCTTTCTCATTCAGCAATACAGTTCGTTTTGGTGATGTGCTAAAAAACGAACTGAATGCAGTAAGATCACTTACTAACATGCGTACTTGTCGTATGATTTTGGAGGCATGTAACAGTACCAAATTCAGTTGGTGTGCGTAACAATGAATAAACAGCGCATAGGGACAGAACTGCTTCACCAATTGTTGTAGTCCTCTTTCTCTGATCGCCATTACTGAAGCGCCTTCATATGTTTGAGTAACCACTTTTCCTTCCACATTCCATTCTTCCAATAGTGCATGAATAATGTTTGACAAACCTTCAGCAGTTTTATCTCCAGAAATATCGTAAAATACAAGGAATCTTTCCTCAATTTTGTCTGCAATAAAGTACCTAAATATTATACTCATTTGACTCTTGCAAGACACGTCTAATGTTTCATCAGCCTGAATCGAAATGAAATTGCAGTTCTGAATTTCAGATTTTATTTTCTCATTAACTGCCAAAGTTATCATTTCTATTACATCATTCTGTATATCTGGAGAACTTTCTTTAAATGTTGAAGATGATGACAGATGGTCTCGGGTTAACTGCTCTCCTTGAGCTAGTAAATCCAACAATTCCAGATAGTTACCTTTGTTGCTGGAGGATTCGTCTTCTCGATGGCCGCGAAAGGCTAGTTCTTGTTTACCAAGAAATGCAGTTGCGTGAATAAGACGAGCCAATACTCTCCTGCTGGATGCAACTTGTTTATTGTATTATATTGCTGTCAGACGAGCGGCATCAGAAAGGGCGTGCTCAATTCAGATTTGCCCAATAACTGAAATGATTCTTTGTTATGCAGGTGACGTTTTGATATCTAATGCTTTTGTGCTTTCCTCTGGAAGTTCTTTATTGTACAAATGCCCTCATTGCACCATTCCTTTTCACCATCAAACAGAAGACATATATAATAATATAATCTGTTATTAACTGTATTCGCAGTCAACCTAGCGTTCTTTTCGTACCAGGCTGTCTGAAAAGTGCGTTTTTGTTTGGCTTCACTTAAAACTACACTGAGTATAGGAGTAGGTCATTTGTCCTTCAATTCCCTCTTTTTTCGTTCGTTAATGTAGAAAAAGGAGTTTTTAATAAAAATTCTATAAGGTGTTCAGTTGTTGGCTCACTCATGTTGGCGACACAATGAAAATATGCACTAAAATCAAACAAGAATGACTACAAACACAAACCGCGCGACTGTTCACTTCCGTGTTAAAAGCCAGCATAGAAGCGGCAGAAACTAGTCTCGATACCTGCTAGCAAGTGCAGCGCACCGGCCTTCGTGGAAGAGGGAAAGTGGAGGGGAGCCAAGAACGCTCAGGCGCACACAGCCAGGTAAGGGAAGGGAGGCAGAGATTGAGAGCAGTCGAGTCTCAAGCAGGCAGACACGCCAATACCCAGGGTGCAGCGGCGCGGCCTACAAAACTGATGTCTTCGCGCATTTAGTGCTCTTAGTAGAAAGTTGTTTATATTTTTGTTTTGAATTACTATTGTATCTTTTTTAAGCACGAATACAGGGGAGACTAAGTCTCAAAGTCTCCCCTCACGCTACGCCACTGCATTCTTCTCAGATCCGCCAAAGTGCACCCAACGAATTTTTGCTCCTTATCGAGGAGATAAGGAACTATCTGTTTTTTGAGGTCTGCATTTAAAATCGATTTCTTTTCAAGGTTTGTCTCCTGAACCGCTTGTTCAGGGATTTCATCAAACTTAAGAAATCTCTGCAAAGTGGTACGAGGCACACCGAATGTTCTTGCAGCACCTTTCACAGAAGCTTCCTTTGCTTTCGCCGCTGCTATGGCACATACCATGTGAGATTTATCCTTCTGACGCCTCTGGTTCTTACATTCATAGCGCTTCTTCATTCTCTGCATTCTGCAAGGATGAACAAAAGCACTAGGGTCTATTATTGCAATTTCAAAATTCTATTTGTTTGTTGCTGTGTGAGTTGTACATCCGAACTTTAATCAAAATTCAACTACCCATATCCCTATAAAATTATTAAAATGTTTTACATTGTTTAAGAGAAGAGATGCTGTAATTATGGGCCCTCTTTAAATATGGGCTCATATTTACACCAGCCCAATGGGCCCATATTTACACCAACCATTCTTAAGCAACATGGCCACTATCACGTCTAACTTAAAAGCGTGTGTCATGTAAAAAGTGCTTCTACAAGTAGCTTAGGATTCCGTTATTCCGGATATCACTGAGAAATTGTTTTAAACTAATCAGAAGGATATAAAAAGAAAACGATTTCATATACCTGCCAAACGTTTGCAGTCCTGAACAAACATCGGTTCACACAATAACCAATGCTGTAGCTACACTGCTTGAAATAATGCTGCAAACTGTTCACTGTTACCATCTATCAACAACAAGCGCCGTTTTCAATGCTGGTCGCCAGATTGCAGCACTTCCCATACCTTCTTCGTGAGCAGTGACTATAATTAATTACACCTGTGTCCATTCTTACACGTTTTCCTCTACAAGTAAGGCTCTCTTCCATGGCACTTAGATTTCAGAACGAACTAAAACATAATTTGAACAGCATGCATTAGTTAGACAAATTTCCTTAAAATAATTAAAAGATTAAACAATAAATCCAAGAAAAAATCCGAAGCCGTTAAAAAACACTTAATAAACCAGATTATCACAGAGCTTATGAACAATTTAACAGCACTAAATACCCAACATCATTAACACAAGGGCAACAACAAATGCCCCGCCGGCTCAAAGGAAAATAACACTGATTTGAAAATCACCAGATTTAAGGTGGTGTAAACAAGTAACAGTAAGGCAAAACGTCAAACAGCGCTTATAATAGCAAGCAGCCACCGTTACACATGCGGAACGAGCATTAACCATTAAATGGATCAAACTCACTCAGGCCAGTTCTGGTCAGCAATAATTACAACGGGTGAAAAATTTTTTTGAGGTAAAACGATAGTCACAGACGCGGATACATCTCAGGAAGAGTTGTACCAACCATTGCCACACCAAGAAGACGTTATTCCATAATTTCAGCCCAGTGCAAAACGCAAGCATCCAAAAGCGCACAGTATGGACAGAAGGGAAGACAATTCAGCTGAAGCACACTGAAGGGCGTGGTGAAAACTTCGATGCAGCCACTGACTATACACTCGCAACCAACAGGTCTCTGCACAAACAGAGCCAACGACCCACACGGCAGCCTCTCGACACGCTCCGGCATGATTTCAAGTCTCCGCGCCAGCGATAACACACAGGAAGCTAAGCATAATTCCTGCCATCTAGCGGGGCGCCAGCAGATAAAGGGCGAAGAAAAGATGGAATGAAATCAGCACGTATCAGCTCACTTCGAGGAAATTGTACCGAAGGAATCTCCAAAATTAGAGGAGACTGCTCTGTTAAAAACAGATTTTTTGACTCACTTGTTTGTTTTCTATAACCTTTTAGTCTCTAATGTCTTAGTGACACAAGACTGAGAGGGAAGTAGTTACACGGTAGGGCTCAAAACGCAAATGAGAGTTTTAACAACTGTATATGGGAACGGATACAAAGCTATTCTTGTAGTGCGAAATACTTTGAAAATAGGTGTGATGAGTGCTCTGCTAAGTTCCAGCGTCAAGGCTTAAGGTTAAGGAATTTATAGGAGTGCCTGGTGAACTAAATATGCAGATAACTTTGCTTGTTATTGAGCGCAGAGGATGCAGAGAAATCAGTGTTGAAAGACACCAAAAAAGGCAGGAAGAAGAAGCCGGAAAAAGAAAACGGAGGGACAACAACACCAGAGACGAGAAGAATGTAGACATGTGATGCATTAGTGTTATGCAGGTTACGTATGGAGAAAAGCTTTAACTTTAGCTTGAATTTCATGAAGTTCATTTCTTTTATTTTCTGGTAACCATTGGTTGAAAACTAGTAAGTACTGAGGGCTGAAATTCTGCATACTGTCTTCAGACATACGGTACTTAACTAAATAGTAGACTTTTCTTGTAACTTAAATTTGAAAATTGAAGACTTTTTAAACAAAAACTTGAAATTCCTGATAATCAGAATTAAAAATATTTTGAATCGTGATTTATGACAGCAACATCTTTTCGTAGTTATTTTAAACATAATGATGTAAAAGAACATCCAGAAAAAAATTAACCTTACCCTCGGACAGCTTCGGTTGGAAAAATACGGAACTCGTTCTGAGACACAGAGGAATATTCCAGCTTCAGTCACTATAGTTTCATGAAGTGCCGATAGGAGGCGGCGCTATACGTGGCCTTTAAGGATACACGGTACTTATAAATGGTGACTTTATTAAATTCTATAGTCTTTCCTGATTACGTTGATATATACATTATAGGGTTTCAAATGAAGAATGACCTATATATACCAAATTTCAAAGTTACAGTCATGTATGCCGCTACGCCCCCTTTATTTCTGTTACAGAAACCAGTATTATTTCGAAAAGAACTGTGAACTTTCTGTTTCCAGCGATTACACGTTTTATATGTTGTATATGGTGGTAACATTGCAGGTTTCTAGTGTCTGTAAATGATTATCTTTGCTGGTATTTCCTTTTGTTTCGCTGAAGTAGGTTGTTCATGTGTTACTGAATGTTTGTTGCCCAAGTGCTACATATATTTGTGGAAGTACATATCCTTTAGTGTGCAATAAATACGAACTATGCCACGCATTAATAAATTCGATACAGTAGAGTCTAGATTATCCGATCTTCGGTTATCCGACCTTCTGTGTTATCCGACCCTTTCACCGCGCCGGCCGTGCGCCAGCCAACAACTCAGTGACTAACGTGTTTGTTGATACTCAGTTCATTGTCGCTGTCTGCTACTCCTCACTCCTCAATGCTAACTTGGATCTGTAGTGGAGTGGACGTGTTGCACTTTGTTTATTGTAAAAATTTGTGGTGATGGCTTCAAAATGGAAAATGGTGGTCGTTTCAATGGAAGGAAAACTTAAAGCTTTAAAAAGAATAGACAATGATGAAACTTTATTAAAAGTGGTGCAAGATTATAACGCCGGGAAAATAACAGATGGAGTATGGAAAAGGAACCGCAATTAAATTGATAAGTGGTGTTCTCAGCGAGCTACCTGGACTGTTTTGGAAGATCGGAAAACCATGAAAAAATGTGATTGTGAAAAAGTAAGTGAAGCTTTGTTCCCATGTTTTACTCAACATAAAGGTGTTCCAATGTCGGGATCTATTTTGCAGGAAAATGCCATAAAGTTTCGTAACGAACTACACGAAGGTGAACCTGATTTCACAGCTAGTGTAGGCTGGCTCGATAGATGGAAGAAAATATACGGGATTCGGCAAACTTAATGTTTGTGGTGAAAAGCTTTCAGCAAATTTTGAGCTCTTCAACTGTTAAGGAATAAACTTCACAAGGTACTGGACAAGGAAAACTTAACAGGCGATCAAGATTTTAACTGTGACGAGTCTGGTCTCAATTACAAAATGTTACCGAAAAAAACATTAGCGTCAAAGGCCTAAAAGGCAGCGCCAGGCTACAAAAGTAGCAAAGAAAGAGTAACGCCACAGCAAATTTGAAAATGAAACTGTCTATGATAGGTAAGCCATAAAAACCGAGAACATTTACAAATGTATCTAAAAATGCTTAACCGGTGAAATATTACAACAACAAAAAAAAAATGCTTGGATGAGCTCAGACATTTTTAAAGAATGTTTTTTTAACGAGTTCGTGCCACAAACTGAAAAGTTTTTGAAAGCCAACAACTTGCCCCGCAAATCACTGTTACTTCTAGACACTGCCACTTGTCATCCTAATGAAGATGAACTTCAAGATCAAGATATAAAGGCCATGTTTTTGCCTCCAAATGTCACATCCTTATGTCAGCCTATGAACCAAGGGACCTTAGAGACACTGGAAAGAAGCTACGGCAGAAACTTGCTTTCCTCTTTAATTAATGCTATGGACAAGAGAGAAGATATGCTAGAGCAGTTGCGCCGTATTAATTTGAAAGATGTAGCTTATGACGTGGCCAAATCTTGGGAGAGTGTTGGAGCAAATACAATTGCAAAATCCTGGACAATTTTGCTACAGGAAAATCAAGATAATTCTCCAAATCATGAAAATCTACAGCAGCAGACCGAACCAGAAAATACTACCCTGCTGTAATTGTTACTAATAGTTCCGGGATGTGCTGACGCCACAGAAGATGACATAAAGGAATGGATTGTCCAAGATGAAGAATTTGAAGTGACAGATGAAGAAATAGTCAACATGGTAAACGAAAAAGAAGAAGACGAAGAATCGGATGCAGTGGAGGAAAGTGCGCCCAAGGTTTCTCACAATGAAGGACACAAGGCCTTAGAAACTGCTTTAAAATATGTTGGGCAACTGGAGGAAATATCGTCTACCGAGTTTTTACTCCTTTAGAGACTATGTGATTTAGCGTGAAAAAAAAAACGGCAAACAGCAGGCAGAAAAAAGACAATTACTAACTTCTTCACACAGTAAATATCTATTCAGTCTAATTTGATTTGTATTGTATTAAATGTTTAACTCATTTGGACTACTTTAGTTTAATTGTTGTGTTTTTTTGTATTATTTTCCGTGTTATCCGATCTTCCCGCTTATCCGACGTTGCTGCGGCCGGTTTAGGCCGGATAATCGAGACTACTGTAAAAGGAAATTCCGTGGTAACCAGTTCACAAACAAAGCAAGCCACACTGTTGAAAGTAACCTATGTATCATTTCTTGAGGGAGGAAACTCCCACATGGCACGCCTCCTGGTGATTCAAATTTTTATGTTAACAATGACGCTGTTTGTAGTGGATTTGTTGTTGATGTGGGAATATTATCTTCTTTGATACAGGAAGTGGCGAAATGTAAACAATGTGATGGTGTAGGCTGTCTGGAAATAACTGGACAACAAAGCAGCAGGAAGGGTTTAGCGTCAAAACTAGTTTTTCTGTGTACATCCTGCAATAAATCTACCTCGAAAATGACTTTGAACATTGTGCATAATTCATATGCTGTAAATTTCAGGTTAGTGTATGCAATGCGTGCAACAAGAAAACGAAAAAAAGGCCACTCAAAAGTTTTGTGGTTTGACGGACCTTCCCCCTCCTCCCAGTAGGTTCAGCAACTACATAAAAATATTTTAAGCCCCTTGACGGATGTGTATATAGCATCTATGAAACGTGCAGTAGAAGAAACTGTAAAGATAAGTGGAACCAGGGACATTGCTGTTACACTTGATGGGACATGTCAACATCGAAAACATCGTTCCTTGAATGGTGTTCTAAGTGCTATTTCTCTGGAGAATGGAAAAGTTGTTGATGTTGAGTGCTTATCTAAGTACTGCCACACCTGCCATGGTAACAGTGAAGGACATATTGAACATCAGTGTTGTAAGAATTATGACGGTTACAGCGGCGGTATGGATTGTGATGGAGCTCTAAAAATTTTCAGAGGTCGGTGCCCGTTTATAACGTTAGATATACGAAGTACCTAGGCGATGTGGACTCTAAAGCTTTCAATAAAATTAATGAGTTCAATGTTTACGGTGACACCTTGGTAACAAAACTGGAGTATTGTGGACATGTGCAAAAGAGGGTGGGTGCTAGATTGGGGAAGCTACGAAGAGAAGTGGAAGGAAAGTTGCTAGCTCATGGACAATATCTGTCTGGCCGAGACATATTGACAGAAACGAAAATATACCTTCTTCAGAGTTATTATGGACTGGCCATTAGAGGAACTGCATCTCTGAATGATGTTACAGCAATTAGAAAACCTGTATAGGCCATCTACTTTCATAATTTGTCCACAAATGACCACCCTGTTCACGGACTTTGCCCTAAAGGAGCAGATCCTTGGTGTGGTTACCAAAAAGCAAAAGAAAGTGGTCAAATATACCATCATAAGCATTCTCCTCATGAGCCTGATGTGAATGAAATAAAACCAATTTTTAGTGACCTGAGTGACCCTGTAAATGTCTTCATGGCGGAACTCAGAATACAAATGAAAGTTTCAGCCATTGCATATGGGGAAGATTACCCAAGAATGTTTTGTAGGGCTAAATACATTAAAAGTTGGTGTTATACATGCAGTGATATGTTTCAACGATGGACTGATAGGAAGGTTGGAAGTGCTGAGAAAATTAGGCATAAAAAGTGGCTCTAATATGGAAGGTCAATTGCTTGCATGTGAGAGACAATGGGTACATGAAGCTGAAAGATTCGGTCTTGAAGTTACACAAGCAGCAAAAAGTGGTAAAGGAATGCCAAGAGGAAACTTGAAGATTAAAGAATGCTGGAGGATGAAGATTATGCTTCAGGAATGTTCTGAGGCACAGTGTAATTATACTCAAATCTTCATTCGATATTTTCCACAAGTTGTATTCCAGATCACTTCAGGCAAATGCCGGGATGGTTCCTTCGAAAGGGCACGGCCGATTTCCTTCCCCATCCTTCTCTAATCCGAGCTTGTGCTCCGTCTCTAATGACCTCGTTGTCGACGGGACGTTAAACGCTAATCTCCTCCCTCCCACAAGTTGTATTTTTCAGAATTCAGGTAAATATATTCCTGAAGTTTATACAGCATTACTCTAACTTTTTTCTGTAACTTGCAATAGTCCATACTTATGTAGCAGACCTAAGCTTTACTGCAGCATCAACTAAATTATAGAAAAAAATAATATTTTTATTAGGAAAAAATTATAAAAATTAAAACGTAAGATGTGATTTTTTTATCCCTGTAATATATATAAAAGGTGTAATTAAATAGTTCTAGTACCTCAGCCATCAAGTCAGACATATTTGGTAAAAGTTTGGTCTCCTTCAAATGTATAACATTGGATTAAATGGCACCTCAATTTTAGGAAGAAGCCTTTTACAAAAAAAATTGCATCCAATTTCTTTGTAATTTTTTTATAACCCTAAGCAGGTTAAAAATATTCAAAATACTTCTAATTTTTTTAGAAAGTGTGTTGCATTGCCTCACATCAACAAAAAATCTGTAAAACATGTACGTTATAAACAGTGCTTGAAAGAAATAGATGTCGATTTTTACGTATATCGAGCCGGAAAAATACCGTGTATCCTTAAAATAGCGTCTATTCTTGATGAACTGTGGTACCGAGTTGAAGCTGCATGGGCAGCTGTACCTGTACACGCCATCCAAGCTCTGTTTGACTCAATGCCCAGGCGTATCAAGGCCGTTATTACGGCCAGAGGCGTCCGGAGTGACCGAGCGGTTCTAGGCGCTTCAGTCTGGAACCGTGCGACCGCTCCGGTCGCAGTTTCTAATCCAGCCTCGGGCATGGATGTGTGTGATGTCCTTAGGTTAGTTAGGTTTAAGTAGTTCTAAGTTCTAGGGCACTGATGACCACAGCAGTTAAGTCTCATAGTGATCAGAGCCATTTGAACCATTTGAACGGCCAGAGGTGGTTGTTCTGGATACTGATTTTTCAGGATCTATGCACCCAAATTGCGTGAAAGTGTAATCACATGTCAGATCTAGTATAAATATATTTGTCCAATGAATACCCGTTTATCATCTGCATTTCTTCTTGGTGTAGCAATTTTAATAGCCAGTAGTTTACATGGGCTTACAACTCTTATTCTTTGAGCAAAACCATTTAGAAAACTAACAAAATTTAGAAAATTTCCGCTTGTGTTCTAGAGCCACTCCCCTTAAGATAACTCCTGTCTCCCGCGGCTCGGGGCAGGCATTTCAGGAGATGGGCTGTAGCCGTCTGGAGCCACAGAAAGGCGTCTGCGTTTCTCTTTTCTGTTAGTCCGTATCGGTTCGCGCTTCTGGTTTCGCTTCTCAGTTTTTCCCGTATTCAGACAGGCGCATGTAGGCGTAGATCACTACACCCCTTAAAAACTTTACAAAACTGTTTGCGTTCCTATCTTTCTTATGTGTGATGAAGAAGTGAAATTACCTAACCTGAGATATTTTTCATCTCGAATGTCAGATTTCAATTTGCGAAGCAACCGTTAGCGTTATTTCACAAAGTAGTTCAGTGTCAGTAAAACGAAAGCTGATTAATGTTTGCTGTACCGTTGACAATGAGGTCACTAGAAGACGGAGCAAAAGCTCGAATTAAGAAAGGGAATCGGCATCCGGGAATTTTCCTTGTCCGATCTAGGGAAATCATGGATCAAAACGACCGCCCTCCTGACTAAATTTCCAGTGTGTCACTATTGCGTCGCACCTGTTAGTGCTGGGAGTCCCTCCGTTTGCACTTCTTCTCTTAGCAGGCAGAAAATAGTTCGAATCACAATGACAACGAAAGTTTTAGCCACGGTACACCGCAGAAGCTTTCAGTGGCTGTCTAAGGGTAGCCGAAAAACAGAGTGCAGAGCTGGCACGATGATGGCCCCAACAGGCCCCGGCGACCGCCGACCGAACGCCGCCCACAATCGATAGTCGCTAATGGAGACGCCGGCCGCACATTTCGCTGGCGGGCTTAACGCACGGCTGCACCCTCTCATGCACCGGCCAATCACTGCCACGCCACCCCACAGGGAAGCCGGCTCTGGGGAGGCCGCTACGTCTTCTCGTGCCTTGAGCAAGGAGCTGTGCGTCTATGGTAGAAGCTTAGTATGTATGTAGCTATACCGTAAGGGTATATCACCGTTCATTCGTGCACTTCTGTATGTGTTGCATTCTTAAAATAATTCTCAGATGATTTCCAAAAAACAGGTGCTTCTGAATCAATTTGTAAAGCTTGTTCTGAAAATAACATTCGCTTTGATGTATGACGTCAGTCTGTTTCATAAAATAAGACATATTTTAAAGATTTCAGTAAATTAAGCATATATACACTGATGGAAAAAAATCGTGACACCAAAAGTAGTTAATGAAGAGTATTGAAGTATCCGGGATACATTTGCCTAGGTAACACATTTGAGCGATTACCATTACAAGCTCACAGGCCACTATAAGCGCGAGATGAGACATTGCAAATTTAAAATGCTGGTGCATTAATAATTGATGCAACCGCCAGAACGTTCAAAGCAAGCTTTCAAAAGCGCTGTCATTGCTTTGAACAGGGGCCAGATGACAGTTTCTGGGATAAAGTTTCATGCTTGTTGCACATGGTGGCTTAATACAAGGACATTTAATGCAGCTTGTGAATGACGCTGGAGTTGTCGTCCGATGATGTCCCATATGTGCTTGTTTGGAGACAGATGTGGTGATAGAGCAGGCCAAGACAACGTGTTAACACTCTGTATAGCATATTGGGTTACAACAGCGCAGCGGTATGTGGTCGAGCGTTATCCTGTTGGAAAACAGTCCCTGGAGTGCAGTTCATGAATGGCAGCACTGACGTACAAATTTGCAGTTAGGGAGAGTGGGAAAATCACGAGAGTGCTTCTGCTGTTATACGAAATCGTATCCCAAACCATAGCTCAGAATGCAGCTACAGTGTCTCTAGCACACAGACAGGTTGGTTGCAGATCCTCAACTGGCCTACTCCTAACCAACACATGACAATCACTGGCACTGAGGCAGAGCCAGCTTTCATCATAAAACACAACAGACCTTCAACCTACCCTCCAGTGGCTTTTCGCTTGACACCCCTGACGTCGAAAATGGTAGTGGTTTGGGGTCAGTGGAATGCACGCTGCCGGGCATCTGGCTCAAAGCATTCCTTGAAAAAACCAATTTGTAACAGTTCGTTGTGTCACTGTGATGCTAACGGCTGTTCAGATTGCTGCCGCAGTTGCGGTATGAGGCGATGGTGTTACCTCTCGGTAGTGCCATGTGACCGTCCGGAGCCCGGTCTTCTTGAAACCGTACATTCTCGTGACCACCGCCGTCACCAGTCACGTACAGTGGCTACATTCCTACTAAGTCTTCCTTCAGTGTCGCAGAAGGAACGTCCAGCTTCTCATACCGCTTTCACATTATCTGTTTCAAACTAAGCGAGGTGCTGATAATGGCCCCTATGTTGCCTTAAAGGCATTCTTGACAAATATGAACTTACCACGTCCAATCTTAAAGGTAACTACCGCTCAAGACCGTTACAGCATGTATTTAAAATAAACCTGATTTTCTTCCTCATAGTGGCGCTACTAGTGCTATTCTTATGCGACTGGTGCGAAACCTGAATAGACATCACCTTCCAGATATAGAAACACGCCTACCAACTTTCGTTTGTGTCGCACAACTCCTTCTTGGCGATGTGATTTTTTTCCCGTCAGTGTACTGAAATAAAATCTCAATCCGGATTTATATTTTTATAATTATCGTTTACTATTTTTAATACACTAAGAATATTGCAGATCAGTTCCGATAACAACATTATGATTACCCTTCAACATTTAATTTTCAAAATATTTTTTTCTAGTGGAACGTTCATGCTCACTTTCCCTCTTCAACATCTAACAGTCGGCCATCACAGTTACATGCCATCTCACCCAAGATATCTCTTTCTCATCCCCTTAACGTTCTGGTCAACGCTGTCTCCTTGCTCTCCACTATAAAGTCCTAGATTATCAGTGAAGAAGCCAATATAAAAGTGTAGGAAGTGGATGTTTACTCTCATTCTGCAACCCAGGTTCTTTAAATTTTTGCAACATGGATTTGACAGTGTTCTTTTAATTTATACGTTTTCGTATTCCCTAGAAATTTTTCAATAACACACTTGAAGACATTAAATGCATCTTTTTTTCTATATTCATTGTATTGTCAAATTCGTGGTTCTTCAACAATTTCAAAATTTGAGGACAAACAAAAATTCCAGCTTTCAATTTTTCTTGACTGGTGAAGAGAAATATTATATAAATGTACTCAAAGCACTATCCGTCTTGTGAGAAAGCTCTTACAAACTTCTTCATCAATCTCAGGCTGGTATTTAGTAGTGAAAGCAATATTGTTCAGGGTCTACAAGCGATCCGTGAAATATATTTTTCCTCCCAGGAACAAAATTCCCAGTTTCCCTGTACCCACCTTGCTCTCCTAATAAAATTCCTGAAAGTATAGGTAATATAAACTCCATTCCTCTAGGAAGAGACTGTAGTAGACAAACTAAGAACAGTTTATAAAGTAATCATTAAACAGTTAGTAAAATGTAATTGTCGTGTGCCGAGGGCCTCCCGTCGGGTAGACCGTTCGCCGGGTGCAAGTCTTTCGATTTGACGCCACTTCGGCGACTTAATTTGTCGATGGAGATGAAATGATGATGATAAGGACAACTCATCACCCAGTCCCTGAACGGAGAAAATAACCGACTCGGTAATCGAACCCGGGCCCGTAGGATTGACATTCTGTCGCGCTGACCACTCAGCTACCGGGGACGGACAAAAAGTTAGTTAAGAACGCACTTATTTTCAATCATCTGATATCATCCATGTTGGTGTTATTCAAATATACATACATTTTACGGCGTCTTTCTCATATTATATAGTTTATAAGATTTGTTTCTCACTTCAATGTTCTAATTTTTTCCATATAACCTACCCATCTTACAACGCTAATTGTTCGTCTATGCTCAGCAAAACGTTTTTACGATCTAACACGTGAATATCTGCCCTAGGCTTCTGTCTTCATTGGGTTTTCTAATTTATCTTCATTTTGTACTACGATGCAAAGGAGAAATAACATCAACGTTGAAGTGAAAGACTCTATTCTTGGTAAAAATGCAATAGCTGTTCAGCGTAGCCACTTTTCAGTCAGTACGTTTCGTCACTTTTTCCAGCAAGAAAATTCCTTGATACCAGTCTGAGGTGTGGTGTTGTAGGGTCTACTAAACGCCACGTTACTGCCACCGTAACCTCTTCATTTCATTCACAAAGATATCCGTCTCATCATTCATAGAAGGAAGTCAGAGGGTAAAATTTGATGAAAAATTCAAGCCTAAAATCCCTCAGATTTCGATCAATATCTAATAACGTCGGAATGACTTTCCACCAAGTTTCCTCTGAGTTACATATTTTTGTACGTACTGCCGAATAAAAATTTTAAGGTAATTTGTTTATGCTACATAAATGAAACCAGGGTAGTGTATTGGAGTCATAAAGTTAGTGTGTGGTGTCCTTAGGTCAGTTAGGTTTAAGTATTTCTAAGTTATAGGGGACTGATGACCTCAGACGTTAAGTCGCATAGTGGTCAGAGCCATTCAATAAAGTTAGTAAATCACCCAACATCATGTGAACTGTGCATACAGGGTAGCTGGTTATTACGTAGACCGCAAGCATGACTCTCGTCTGCACATACTGTGCCACTATTGAAGTGAATAATGTGATAAGCACCCTGAGGTACTGCTGACTTTTGGAACAGCTAACATTTACTTGAACACCGTTGGTCGTTCAATAGCGCCTTTATTAAATTATAGTATAAATTAAAATTACGTAATATATATCACGTAATTATCAACGTTTCTTTTCAGGGTAAATTCAACACAACTAACATTTATTTAAACACCGTTGGTTGCTCAACAGCGCCTTTCTTAAACTATAGTATGAATTGAAATTACGTAACATATATCATGTAATTGTCAAAGTTTCTTACCAGGATAAATTCAACGTCATTCGGCAGTCTTTAAACTTCACAGTACGTGCCCATCATTTCAAAATATGTTAAATGTACAGGAGGAGGAGGATATTAGTGTTTAACGTCCCGTCGACAACGAGGTCATTAGAGACGGAGCGCAAGCTCGGGTGAGGGAAGGATGGGGAAGGAAATCGGCCGTGCCCTTTCAAAGGAACCATCCCGGCATTTGCCTGAAGCGATTTAGGGAAATCACGGAAAACCTAAATCAGGATGGCCGGAGACGGGATTGAACCGTCGTCCTCTCGAATGCGAGTCCAGTGTGCTAACCACTGCGCCACCTCGCTCGGTGTTAAATGTACAGTTAATATTGTTGAAACAAATGGCCAATAAACACAAGGGTTATACACATCGGAACCATATCACGTATGTATTATACATATTCACACCCTGTGACAAACTGTCAGGTGTACGGCACGACTTCTTACAACACCCAGATACAACCCTCAAGATTTTTATCCGACTCATTTCTTCGCGTAGAACATACTGTATTTCCTTATGATTTGCAAATGACGTCAGCTATTTCCTGCGCCTTTAATCCGCGAGCTTTCAATACAGTGGAGTGCACATTGTCGGTCTTCCGATATGTGGTAAGCGTTTTGCGACGCCCACAGCGTGGATCACTTTCACGACAAGCGCGCCCATGTCTGAATCCAGCTACCTTTTTCTGTTTTGTTATTCAACATTGCACCACTATTCATGACTTTCGTGTTGTTTTCTTCAACCTTTACATTAATTCTCTTCGGTACATCTTTTACCTCTCCCGTATCTTCTGCAAGGCCAGTGAATGCTCAGATTCACTTGCACTTTTACTAACTTTCAGGAATTCTTTTTACTTCCCTCAGTACTTCATTAACTCACAACCTTAATTACAGAAGTGTTAACATGTACTCCTGAATTACGTCAGCCACAGTCCTATACTTACCATTGTCCACTAATAGCATCATTCACCTTCAGCCTCTCAGATTTTCCAAATTCAGAACAGTTCTCTCTAGACGCTCATTTTCCACTTGTGAATAAATGTGCCGTACACTGACAGCCTATGTTACCATTATTAATTGTTACTAAACGAGAAGGTGGGCTATTAAAGCAGCGTAATCGTATTCGGGAAGACAATGGTTCAAATTATAATCCATCCATTCCATTTCGGATTGTGATGTACATAAAGAAGATTAATTCCAATCCATAAAACTGGATGCACCCGTGGTATAGGGGTAGCGTCTTTGGTTAATGAAAAAGTCCTCCATCGTGGATTCAAAACCGACCGCCGCTTGTATTTTGATTAATAATCAGCATTGGCTGCCGAAGACTTCCTGCATAAAAAATCACCTTCATTCTGCTTGTCGAAGATGGCGGAGAAGCAGACAGAGGTTCAGAGCACTCTCTTGTCCTTGGGGTGGGAAACTGCCCCTAAAGGTGGAAGAACCAGCAATGATTAAAGGCATGAGGATGCAGAAGGCAATGAAAACCACTGCATTAAAGCCACATTATGTGTATCCAAAGAACATTGTAAAAGTGTCATGATGATCTCTCCATCGGCAAAAGATTCCAGAATAGTCCCCCATTCGGATATCCGTGAGGAGACTCCCGAGGAGGAGGTGACCATGAGCAAAAGTTTGAATAGCCAACAAAAGGATAGCGTTCTACGAGTCGGGCCGTGGCATGTCAGAAGCTTGAACGTGGTAGGGTAGCTAGGAAATCTGAAAAGGGAAATGCAAAGGCCCAGTCTAGATATAGTAGGAGTCAGTGAAGTAAAATCGAAGGAAGACAAGGATTTCTGGGCACATGAGTATAAGGCAATACAACAGCAGCAGAAAATGGTGTAACAGGTGTAGGTTTCGTTAAGAACAGGAAGGTATGGCAGAGAGTGACAGGGTTGTGTTCATCAGAATCGACAGCAAAGCAACACCGACAACAATAATTCAGGCATACATACCAACGTCGCAAGCTGAAGACGGAAAGACAGAAAAAGTATGTGAGGGTCTTGGAAGGATAATAGTCATGAAGGGCTGAAATAAAGTTGTAAGGGGAGGAGTAGAAGAAAAAGTTACACGAGAATAAAGGCTTGGGACAAGGAATGAAAAAGGAGGAAGACTAACTGAGTTCTTCAGTAAATTGCAGCTAGTAATAACTAGTACTCTGTTCAAGAATCACAAGAGGAGGAGGTATACGTGGAAAAGGCCGGGTGATACGAGAAGCTTTCAGTTAGATTCCATTATGGTCTGACAGAGATTCTGAGATCAGATACTGGTCTGTAAGGCGTATCCAGGAGCAGATTAGACTCAGATGACAATGTAATGGTGACGAGGAGTAGGCTGCAGTTTAAGAGATTACTCAGCAAGAATCAGTACACAAAGAAGTGAGATACAGAAGTAATATTGAATGAAGAGGCACGCTTGAAGTTCTGTAAGGCTGCAGATAAAGCAGTAAGAAATAGCTCAGCAGGCAGTACAGTTGAAGAGGAACAGACATCTCTAAAAAGTGCAACCACGAAGTTGGAAAGAAAAACACCGGTACAAAGAAGGTAACCGCAAAGAAACCATAGATAACAGAAGAAATATATCAGTTTATCTATGAAAGAAGAAATTACAAAAGTTTTCAGGGAAATTCACGAATACAGAAATAAAAATCGCTGAGGATTGAAATAAATAGGAATTGCAGGGAAGACAAGAGGAAGATAAAACGGAATGGCTGCATAAATATGTGAAGAAATTGAAAATGAATGTCGGAAGGCTTGATTGAGCATATAGGAAAGTCAAAATAATCTTCTTTGAAATTTAAAGCAAAGATGATAACACTCAGAAGACAATGGGAATTCCACTGTTAAATGCAGAGAAGAGAGCGGATAGGTGAGAAGAGTACATTGAAAGCCGTTATAAGGGGGAGGACTTGTATGATGTGATGGAAGCAGAAACAGGAGTCGATATAGAAGATCTAGGGGATCCAGCATTAGAATCAGAATTTAAGAGATCTTTGGAGAACTTGAGATTCAATAAGGCAGAAGGGATAGATAACATTCAATTAGAATTTCTAAAATCACGGGGGGAAGTGGCAACAGAACGACTATTCACATTGATGTGTAGAACGTATGAATCTGGCGACAAACCATCTGACTTCCGGAAAAGCATCATCCACGCAATTCCAAAGAGTGCAAGGGCTGACAAGTGTGAGAATTATCGCACAATCAGCTTGACAGCTCATACATCCAAGTTCCTGACATGAACAATATACAGAAGAATAGAAAGGAAAATTGAGGATGAGTTAGATGACGATCAGTTTGGCATTAAGAAAGGCAAAGGCACCAGAGAAGCAATTCTGACGTTGTGGTTCATAATGAAATCAAGACTAAAGAAAAATCGAGACACGTTCATAGGATATGCCGACCTGGAAAAAGCGGTCGACAACGTAAAATTTTCGAAATTATGAGAAAAATCGTGGTAAACTACAGTGAGGGACGGGTAACATACAGTATGTACGAGAGTCAAGAGGGAATAATAAGAGTGGACGACCAAGGACGAAATGCTCGGATTTCAGCAGCAAAGATCAAAATCAAACAGCTATGAATCTTGGAAAAAGGTCGTAAGTCAGTGTCTGTAGCTGTAACATTATAATGTCTACGTATCACAGATCAGTGCAGTCTTTTAATAATGCAAATAGTCAAGTAGCTATTGGAGAGCATGTTAATATTGTCAAATAGTAAATTATAAAGCAATACCTTATGTAAACAAATGTCAAAAAGTATATAAGAAAACACTGTATACTGATCTATAAAGTCGTGTCTCATAAAGTTATAGAGGGATGCCTTATATAAACCAAAGGTAAAAAAATATATAATGGAGCATCGTGCACTAACCTATAAAGTGAAGTTTCATAAATAAAATGTTAATATGCGAGGTTAAGAGGTTATGTGTAAAGGTTTTGGTGTAAAAAGGTCGTTTATTTAGAGAAAAATTAGATGCAGCATGAAATGCAGAGATGGGAGGGGGGTGAGGGACAGGGCCTGTAATTGAAATTCTTAATAGTTAGGAATATGTGCTACAGAAAGAAAGATGAGCTGATCTATGAATATGTAATGTGTTAAAGCACAAGGGGATGTGGGCTAGTGGGAAGGGAGGGGAAATCGAGGGGGCAAGAAGTGTAGGGGGGAAAATGACATATATAAGAAATGTACAAGAGGCACCTATTAACTTGCTATAATATTAAATTATTAATTACACATTAACAAACTAGAGTGAAGACAGTATATCAACCAAGCAACAATACGACAAATAACAATAGGTTGCCTACATATAGCAGCGTTAAGTCAAAACAGTATTTAACAGTTGTAGCAGTCATAATATACAGTAAGGATACAATAAACTTTAACACTGGACATACTTAATTAGCCAACTGGTAAAGAGAAAGGAGGGGATACATGATAGTGTACCATAATGTGATGTTCTTATAATAATATTTGTTAACACTCATTACAAAATTCAAAATCTTATAATAGTGTGTTATTACAGTCACAAAAAATGTATATGTAAAGAAAAAATTATTTTACAAAATTCTGTTTTAGAAAGAGAAAGAAACCAAGGTCACATACGTAGAGTGGCGTTTTATAATATGTGTATTTAAACATCTGCCACATTCTGCATACCTAATTATTCTAATAACAATCTAAAATGACTACAAGATTTATGTACTAACAATAAGATTGTCAATCCCATTGCATTAACCAGAAATTGTTAAAGTGGACTTGTGTGTCTATGGGTAGGTAGGGGATGGGAAGTAAAAGAGGGGTTGGTTTATTATCAGGACAACAGCCTTACACAAATTAAGCTGGCTCACAATAAATCTGATTAATCTGGATGGGGAAAAGATGGGGTAGGGCAGTCTAGGATAGGTGATGGGGAAAGAGAAGGGACTGATAGGATGGGATGGACAAAAGGATACAAATTTGGGAGAGATTATAAAAGGTGTGCTGCAGGAACATACCAAAAATCGCTACATTATAAATAAAATCTTCCTACACATAATAAGGGCTGATTGCTTTAGTTGGTGAGTATGTCCCTTAGATCTAGCACTTACCTTCCGTCTAGTTTGTCCTACACAGATTCATTATATTAAGACTTCTTTGACTGGGAATTTTTCTGAAATGCTGAGGTGATGCCTCTACCTGAAAACAATTTTAATGTTAGTATTCCTAAAAACCTGTGTATTCTTCTGAAGATAAATCTCTCCCGTACAGAAAACTAATAAAATTTTCTTGTTATTGATTGTAGACCTGGGAGAGTGATCTCACTGTCTTTCTGATTGTTTTTGAATTTGATGTTTTTTTCTTTCTAGGATCGTCCACTAGTGTTGTTTCATATCCATTACTTGGGGCTATGCATTTCAGAGTATTAAGCTCTTCATTAAAATGTTGATTGTTAAGTGGAGTTTTAAGTAATCTACTTGTCATGTTATGAAAGCATGCTTGTTTGCAGCGTATAGGATGACACCCTTGATATTTAGGGATCTGTCGTTGTTATTGTTGTAGTCTTCAGTCCTCAGACTGGTTTGATGCAGCTCTCCATGCTACTCTATCCTGTGCAAGCTTCTTCATCTCCCAGTACCTACTGCAACCTACATCCTTCTGAATCTGCTTGGTGTATTCATCTCTTGGTCTCCCTCTACGATTTTTACCCTCCACGCTGTCCTCCAATACTAAATTGGCGATCCCTTGATGCCTCAGAACATGTCCTACCAACCGATCCCTCCTTCTAGTCAAGTTGTGTCACAAGCTCCTCTTCTCCCCAATTCTATTCAACACCTCCTCATTAGTTATGTGATCTACCCATCTAATCTTCAGCATTCTTCTGTAGCACCACATTTCGAAAGCTTCTATTCTCTTCTTGTCTAAACTATTTATCGTCCATGTTTCACTTCCATACATGGCTACACTCCATACAAATACTTTCAGAACGACTTCCTGACACTTAAATCTATACTCGATGTTAATAAATTTCTCCTCTTCAGAAACGCTTTCCTTGCCATTGCCAGTCTACATTTTATATCCTCTCTACTTCGACCATCATCAGTTATTTTGCTCCCCAAATAGCAAAACTACTTTACTACTTTAAGTGTCGCATTTCCTAATCTAATACCCTCAACATCACCCGACTTAATTTGACTACATTCCATTATCCTCGTTTTGCTTTTGTTGATGTTCATCTTATATCCTCCCTTCAAGACACTATCCATTCCGTTCAACTGCTCTTCCAAGTCCTTTGCTGTCTCTGACAGAATTACAATGTCATCGGCGAACCTCAAAGTTTTTATTTCTTCTCCATAGATTTTAATACCTACTCCGAATTTTTCTTTTGTTTCCTTCACTGCTTGCTCAATATACAGATTGAATAACATCGGGGAGAGGCTGCAACCGTGACTCACTCCCTTCCCAACCACTCCTTCCCTTTCATGCCCCTCAACTCTTATAACTGCCATTTGGTTTCCATACAAAATATAAATAGCCTTTCGCTCCCTATATTTTACCCCTGCCACCTTCAGAATTTGAAAGAGAGTATTCCAGTCAATATTGTCAAAAGCTCTCTCTAAGACTACAAATGCTAGAAACGTAGATTTGCCTTTCCTTAATCTTGCTTCTAACATACGTCGTAGGGTCAGTATTGCCTCACGTGTTCCAATATTTCTACGGAATCCAAAGTGATCTTCCCCAAGATCGGCTTCTACTAGTTTTTCCATTCGTCTGTAAATAATTCGCGTTAGTATTTTGC
Source organism: Schistocerca cancellata (assembly GCF_023864275.1). Classification (NCBI taxonomy): domain Eukaryota; kingdom Metazoa; phylum Arthropoda; class Insecta; order Orthoptera; family Acrididae; genus Schistocerca; species Schistocerca cancellata. Next base: position 447,411,796 of record NC_064631.1, read on the forward strand.
AGCCGTGACTTATTAAACTGATAGTCCGATAATCTTCACATCTGTCAACACCTGCTTTCTTTGGGATTGGAATTACTATATTCTTCTTGAAGTCTGAGGGTATTTCGCCTGTCTCATACATCTTGCTCACCAGATGGTAGAGTTATGTCAGGACTGGCTCTCCCAAGGCTGTCAGTAGTTCTAATGGAATGTTGTCTACTTCCGGGGCCTTGTTTCGACTCAGGTCTTTCAGTGCTCTGTCAAACTCTTCACGCAGTATCGTATCTCCCATTTCATCTTCATCTACATCCTCTTCCATTTCCATAATATTGGCCTCAAGTACATCACCCTTGTATAGACCCTCTATATACTCCTTCCACCTTTCTGCTTTCCCTTCTTTACTTAGAACTGGGTTTCCATCTGAACTCTATATATTCATACAAGTGGTTCTCTTTTCTCCAAAGGTCTCTTTAATTTTCCTGTAGGCAATATCTGTCTTACCCCTCGTGAGATAAGTCTCTACGTCCTTACATTTATCCTCTTGCCTTCCTTGCTTAGCCACTTTGCACTTCCTGTCGATCTCATTTTTGAGACGTTTGTATTCCTTTTTGCCTGCTTCATTTACTGCATTTTTATATTTTCTCCTTTCGTCAATTAAATTCAATATTTCTTCTGTTACCCAAGGATTTCTACTAGCCCTCGTCTTTTTACCTACTTGATTCTCTGCTACCTTCACTACTTCATCCCTCAAGGCTACCCGTTCTTCTTCTACTGTATTTCTTTCCACCATTCCTGTCATTTGTTCCCTTACGCTCTCCCTGAAACTCTGTACAACCTCTGGTTTAGTCAGATTATCCAGGTCCCATCTCCTTAAATTTCCACCTTTTTGTAGTTTCTTCAGTTTTAATCTACAGTTCATAACCAATAGATTGCGGTCAGAGTCTACATCTGCCCCTGGAAATGTCTTACAATTTAAAACCTGGTTCCTAAATCTCTGTCTAACCATTATATAATCTATCTGAAATCTCTCAGTATCTCCAGGCTTCTTCCATGTATACAACCTTCTTTTATGATTCTTGAACCAAGTGTTAGCTACGATTAAGTTGTGCTCTGTGCAAAATTCTACCAGGCAGCTTCCTCTTTCATTTCTTACCCCCAATCCGTATTCACCTACTACGTTTCCTTCTCTCCCTTTTCCTACTACCGAATTCCAGTCACCCTTGACTATTAAATTTTCGTCTCCCTTCACTATCTGAATAATTGCTTTTATATCATCATACATTTCTTCAATTTCTTCGTCATCTGCAGAGCTAGTTGGCATATAAACTTGTGCTACTGTAGTAGGCGTGGGCTTCGTGGCTATCTTGGCCACAATAATGCGTTCACTATGCTGTTTGTAGTAGCTAACCCGCATTCCTATTTTTTTATTCATTATTAAACCTACTCCTGCACTACCCCTATTTGACTTTGTATTTATAACCCTGTAATCGCCTGACCAAAAGTTTTGTTCCCCCTGCCACCGAACTTCACTAATTCCCACTATATCTAACTTTAACCTATCCATTTCCCTTTTTAAATTTTCTAACCTACCTGCCCGATTAAGGGATCTGACATTCCTCGCTCCGATGTGTAGAACGCCAGTTTTCTTTCTCCTGATAGCGACGTCCTTTTGAGTAGTCACCGCCCAGAGATCCGAATGGGGGACTATTTTACCTCCGGAATATTTTACCCAAGAGGACGCCATCATCATTAACCATACACTAAAGCTGCATGCCCTCAGGAAAAATTACGGCTGTAGTTTACCCTTGCTTTCAACCGTTCGCAGTACCAGGTACAGCAAGGCCGTTTTGATTAGTGTTACAAGGCCAGATCAGTCAATCATCCAGACTGTTGCCCCTGCAACTACTGAAAAGGCTGCTGCCCCTCTTCAGGAACCACGCGTTTGTCTGGCCTTTCAACAGATACCCCTCCGTTGTGGTTGCACCTATGGTACGGCTATCTGTACCGCTGAGGCACGCAAGCCTCCCCACCAACGCCAAGGTCCATGGTTCATAGGGGGGCATGATCTAAGAAATCAATTTTACTGTCTTTTACTTCTTTAATTGTAAATGCAAGATTTATATCACCATTAGTGAACAAATCAGATATATTCTTTGTATCCTTTCGATTCTCATCAATCAGTATAAGAGTGTCATCTACATATCTTCTGTAAACTAAATTTTTTCTGTAAGTGCTGTTCCATTACTAAGAATCTCATTTTCAATGAGGTCAAAGAAAATGGTGGATAGTGTTGGTACAAGGCAACTGCCCATTGGTAGACCAAGCAGCTGAAAATAAAATTTGTCTTAGAAAATGAAAAAAAAATCTTGAGAAAGCACAAGCTGCAAAACATCTAAAAGTATTACTATTTCTGGTATTCTTATACAGATTTGTTATACAAGTTTAGCGATATCTGGGAAATGCGTGCTCTTTAGGGTATCAATTAGTGCTCTAGAATTTCTGAGAAAATATCATTAGCGAAAACATAGTAACTGCCCAAAATGCGGTTAATTTTCTGACTGAGTAAACATCCAGGTCTGTTAATATCATTCACTATAAGGCACATCAGGATATTAGTTTTGTGTATCTTTGGTTGTGATTTCGATTTTGGAGCTGTTGGATTCATGACAGTAACAAGTTTTTTGTTTGTATCAGTAAAGAGAACATTGCAATGTTTGAAATAGTGCTTAATCTGGGCTTGGAATTTAGATGTTAAATCTTTATTAATCACAAAAATGTTGTTATCAGCAAATAAATTCAAATTTTTTCTACATAGTCCTGCTTTTTCATAATAAATGCTGAGCTGCCTTTGTGTGCTTTAAGAATGGTTGCATTTCCCTCACAAATTTTGTGGTCGACTGGATTAATAACTTTATACATAGATTGGCTTGAATATTTCTTCCTGTTACTATTTGACACTAAGTGTTTGTCAGTAACTTGAGCAGTTTTCACTGATGTCAAATTTCTATCTGCAGCTGTAACCTAGAGTAAATCAAATGCTCTTTTATTGCCCACAATCAGTTGCTTAACACATTTGTCACTGATACCGTTTTCCATGGTATATTTGAAGCCTTTGCTAAGAAATTGAAATATACCTGACTGAAACAAAAATAATTTTAAGCTGACAAACTTCTCATAAAATTTAAAATTTAACATAGGAGAATTATTAGTCATTGGGTGCTGTACTTCAATTAGAATACTAATTTTTTGTTATATCTCTCTTGTATGTTCTCTTTCCCCTATGCATTATATCTATCCACTATTTCACTGACATTACTGAACACTTCATCCTCTAAAAGGCAAGAAAGCTCTACAGAGCTTAGATAAATTTGTCCATATAAAGATGCATGGCATTCATACTTCCAAGTACGCTCTTTCTTTAACCAGTTGTCTTCATTGTATTTTTTGACTCTTTTTGCGACTTTATTCATCACCTTAATTCGTATGCTAATAAACGAGGGAACAATAAATGAAGCAGTGAACCTTTTAATCAAGCTAATCAATTCCATACACTTCATCAGCCTTGTCTTGAGCGATTGAAAACTTACTGCCACTTTATCACGTCCAATGTTAAGGTTGATTGCATCTGTACTATCTGTTGTGATTATGAGAACTGTTAAGAAACTTTTTTAGCTTAATGCTGCTATATTTGTGCAACCTGTTCTTATTTGTTGCATTGTTGGTTTCTTGATTCACTGCCGTGACTCTATATTGTTAATGAGCAATTAATGATCTTCTTTTATAGAAAGTTAATGGGTGGCTCCTGTATGTTACTTACATACCTCTTCTTCCTCCTACACTTCTTTACTACTTTCTTCCTCCATCCCCCTCAAAGCCAACATCTCCTTGGGTATTAACACATTTCATGTACCTAGATAAGCTCATCTTTCTTTCTGTAACCCATATTCCTAACCATTAAGTATTTCTATCACAGCCCCCCCCCCCCCCCCGCCCACCACACCCTCCCATACCTGCATTTCATGCTGTGCCTAATTTTTCTGTAAGTAAATGTCTATTTTATATTGAAATCTTTATGTATAATGTCTAAACCCCTCATATTAACGTTTTATTTCTGAAACATAACTTTATAGCTCGTAGTATACGATGTTTTATTATGAAGTTTTTTACATTTGTTAATCTAAGGCGTCTCTTTATAAGCGTCCTATTTTGACCATTTCAAAATGTTCTCCAACAGATACTTGACTATTTACATTATTAAAAGATCGAACTGATACAAAATCCCTTCGTTGTATGTACGGTTGTAGTTTTGTTATGATGACACTGTTTGGTCCCCACTGTTTACATTCTCATTTGATAGATATGATTGGTAATCACTAGTTCCCTCATATTCATTTGTATGTGTTACACTTAACTTAAATGAGATTAATTCGACGTCTTCTTATTTACTTTTTATTAATTTGACATTGCACATTTTGAATACCTTTCCCTCACCACGATGTCATGCGTATTTATGGTTATGCTTTGTTGATACTGTTTATTATGTATGCTTTTCGTTAAGCCACTTCACTGTTTACATCTTTGTTAAATCTATGTACTCCAAAATACTTCAAAGATCTCACATTCACCTATTACGTGTATACATTATCAATGTTATAGCTGCAGACACTCTCTTGCGACCTATTCCCATATTTCATAGCAATTTTTTTTTTATCTTTCCAGTTGAAAAAATGTTTACTACAAGTCTGTTACAGTTTTCCGCAGTTTGAAATGTACGATCGTCTTGTGTGCGTATCTTAGACATCTTTGCCTTTTCGGAGGTTATTTATTGTACTACAAGCTATGTTTTTCTGTGTACATGGAAGTTGGTCACATCTCATATTGTAGAGACAAGTTGATTAAGCTTTGTAACAAATTTCTGCGTCATTTAACGCCACATCTTTTTTCTTTAATTCGTCAGCGTATTGTGACCCGTACTCTTCAAAGGTTTTGTCGGTCCTAAAGGCTTCGGCTTGATAGTGGTCTACTGATCGAAACTGATAGCATTGAGCATAAAAATAAACAGTTAATGGTCACCTACAATGAAGTTTCACAGCATATTTTATAGAAGTAAACACACATTAAAGCATGGGTAAACACATGAAGGACGCATTACTTGGTTATCACATCGGGATCTTCAGGCGACGTCTGTTTAATGAGCGAGTAGTTTGCGTTATGAAGAGGATGTAGCTCACAGAAACCCAGTTCGAATGATATTCGAATATTGCTCGTCAGTCCGGAACCTGTAGCAATTAAGATTGGTTGAGGAAACAGAGAAAATAAAAAGAGTAGCGCGTTTGGTCACAGGTCCGTTTGAAAGTAAGCGCGAACGCGCAACGACGGTATACATCCAACTACAGCGGTAAACGCTACATGAGAGGCGTTGAACAGCATGCCGTGGTTTACTGTTAATTCCGAGAGTGTACGTTCTTAGAACGGGCTATCAACACTTGCTTCCCCTTAAGCATAATTCAAGAAAACGTGATGAAGGTAGGCTGGAGAGATTCGAGCTCGTATGGGGTTTACCAACAGCCGATCTTTCGGGAAGAGGAAAGAGGGAAGTGACAATGGTACACAAGATACCCTCTGTTACACAAAGTAAGGAGGCCTGTGGCGTACAGATGTAGATCGGATGTAGGAATAATAGCGAATGCGCTGAGTTAGTACACAAATTGAAGAAAAAACAATTGCACTCTACGAAACCTACAGTTTGGTAGTTTTAGCACAGTACATAAATAACGTAGTAAATGGCAGGACCACCGGTAGTACTGGCGAAAGAAGCGTAAGTGAATACGTAAGAGAGGAACGGCGAGCCCATCACTTCGTTTTGTTTTTTGGTTATTGGTTTTGCATATAATTAGAATCGCACGTAGTTCGGTATTGGTCCAATGAGAATTTTATATCATTAAAAAATTATTTGCATTGTATAAGTAACAAAAATTAGCTGCTGACGTATCTTCTACGTTCTTAGGTAACCAAAGGAATTAATTTTGATACAAGTACAGTTTACATTCACAAACACAAAAAATATTTATAATAATTGTTATTATTTAGTAGTCAACAGAATGTACTTCATCATGATCAAAGGCAAGAGTGTCTGTTTGTCACTGATAAGTGCGAAAGCTGTTTAGCAATAACAGAAATATGTTTTATATAAGCTCCAGGGAATACTGAAGCGACGTTTGATATGTTTTTGTTCGTGTCTTTTATTTTACCTTTTTTGAGAAAGTGGCGTTTTCTAGCGCTATATGATAAATTGTATTTTTTTACTACAACATCCCTCTGTTTCGCGTAAAAATAAACAATTTTCGAATAAAACCTGAATTAAACATTGACAATTTTAATTTTGCTATAAGTACTGTTTATTTTTGGTATCACACAGGAGAATGATTATGTAGATCAAAAATGTTCCGTAGGTTACACGGCCCTTTATATATCCTCACTCAGTTTGTAGACGGTTCACTGCTTCTGATTTCTAGAGGAACCTGATTAAACGCTGACCGCATACACAAATAAACCGATCGAAATAAGGTACCGTTCAATAGTTGTGCAACACAACGAGCATACAAGTGACGCGATTACGATCGTCAGTGGCCAAAGCTACTAGGATAACTAGCATAGTCTATGGTCACTTACGACAGTCTACAGTAGCCTACCGTAATTTTACCTTCATGCAAGAGAAGGAAAAAATATTAGGCATGCTTAGAACAGTCACATACTATGCTGTTATAGACATGGTTGTGAAGAAACAGGTACAACTTGCAGAAAAATACTAACTATGATGAGGTCCCATACTCCGAGGAGCGAAGGGGACGATGCGGGAGACCCACATTGCTGTACTAGGCAAGGTCCTAGTGGAGGTGGTTTGCCATTGCCTTCCTCCGTTCGTATTGGGGATGAATGATGATCATGAGTACGACACAACAACACCAAGTCATCTGGAGGCGGGAAAAATCCCTGACCCCGCTGGAATTGAACCCGGGACCCCGTGTGCGGAAAGTGAGAACGCTACCGCAAGACCACGAGCTGCGCACGTAGTAACTATAGTAAATACAAAAAGGAGGAACTAAAGCAGTGAAAATGTTAGACGGTCTCCATTGTGGCTTGAAGGTAATGGTAGATATTGGAAGCCCTAAACACAAATTGAAATCATTTCTGATTGACCAGTTATTCTATCCCTTTGATGAATATCTGAGTAAATATTATATATGTGATTCAGGTACAGTTACCAAATTTTATTGTAGATTAAAGTTTTAATATAAGTCCATTGTATGAATAGCCAACATGTAGCCATGTAGCTTTGTTTTGACGGAGACAATGTGTCTTGAATGCGCTTTCAATCCGCAGTGCAGTGTGCGTTGTTATGAATCTTGCTGGCGGATTAACACCATATGCTGTAACCGGTCTCGAACAGGGAACCTTCTCTTTTTGTGGTCAAGTGCTCTACCGACTGAGCTATCCAAGGACGAGTCAGGACCCATTCTCACAGCATGACATGCACCAGTGGCTCTTTTCCTCCTTTTCAGAGTTGCCAGAATTTCTCCTGCTTACCTTGTGGGAGTAGCACTCCAGGAAGAAAGAATATTGCCGAGACATTAATGAGATTTTCACTCTGCAGCGGAGTGTGCGCTGATATGAAACTTTCTGTCAGATTAAAACTGTGTGCTGGACCGAGACTCGGGACCTTTGCCTTTCGCGGGCAAGTGCTCTACCAACTGAGCTACCCAAGCACGACTCACGCCTCGTCCTCACAGCTTTACTTCCGCCAGTACCTCGCCTCCTACCTTCCAAACTTAACAGAAGCTCTCCTGCTATATCCTTTCTTTCAGGAGTGCTAGTTCTACAAGGTTCGCAGGAGAGCTTCTGTTACGTTTGGAAGGTAGGAGGCGAGGTACTGGCGGACGTAAAGCTGTGAGGACGGTGCGTGAGTTGTGCTTGGGTAGCTCAGTTGGTAGAGCACTTACCCGCGAAAGGTAAAGGTCCCGATTTCGTGTCTCGGTCCGGCACATAGTTTTAATATGCCAGGAAGTTTCATTGCCGAGACATTGTTTAGCCACAGCCTGAGGGATGTTTCCAGAATGGAAGGTAGGAGAAGATATAATGGCAGATGTAAACTTGGCCCGGTGGGGGGGGGGGGGGAGTGATCTTGAGTCGTGCTTGCTTTATGGTTAGCTGGTAGAGAATGTGATCCGCGAAAAATACAAGAACCTATAGGATGTAAACTAAACGCGTGCTGTTGACAGCAGTGAAGCAGGTATGAAATGACGTCGCGCTCATTTTGTTGACGGCGCGTCCGCCGGCCGCTGTCGCTTTAAGACAGCGCGGCGCCTCTGAGTCTGGACAGGGGCCACGCTGGACGCGCACGTGTGCTGCACCCGGTATCGATTCCAGGAGGCTGCGGGCCCGCGTGCGCCGCGGGAAAAGACGCGGTGGCAGCGCGTACCGTACCAGGCGCCGGGGGCCCTTGAGCCGACCGTAACGACCAGGGAGGCACCAGCCGCGAACGACGCCCCAGCTGCTAGTGAACTGCCAATGGAGTGCCACGGCGGCTGCTGCGGTAATTCACCGGCAGGCACGTTAACATAACCATCTGTTGCGTACAAGACTTTGGCAGCGCTGCAAGATCATGATAGTATAATGTTATTATCTTTGTTTTTCGCAGTTGCATATATGTAAGTTCTATAGGTTAAAACACACAGACACACACACACACAGCAACTGCAGACGCTTCCACTATTACCAAAACAAACATAAGGCGAACGCACCACATAAAGCAAAACAAAACTCTCGAAATGGCGTGGTGACAATGGTTGCTCACAAATCAGAAACTTGAATGTATTTAGTGCTGTGCTGTGTGGCTCAAAATGGTTCAAATGGTTCTAAGCACTATGGAACTTAACTTCTGAGGACATCAGTCCCCTAGGCTTAGAACTACGTAAGCCTAACTGACTTAGGGACATCACACATATCCATGCCCGAGGCAGGATTCGAACCTGCGACCGTAGCAGCCGCGTGGTTCCGGACTGAAGTGCCTAGAACCGCTCGGCCACAGCGGCCGGCAAAGTGCTGTGTGCCAAAATCTAATAGATACGTGTGGAAGAACAGGAAGAATGACGTAAAGAACAAAACAGGACCTTCAGTAACGATAAGAATTAACACTCCTTACAACAGTAAGTAAGCATACGATCTGTTCACGATCCAAGCTAACATAATTGTAATGGAAGGGAAAAACATCTTTACAGTGACTACTGAAGGTGCTGTAGAAGAAAGCGAAACGCGTTTGGTCTTAATGAGACTTTCGTTACTGAATTACAGGACGCATGTATAGCTACCTCGGTTGCACAAAATTATTGTCGAATTTACCATGGTTTCTACTGCACTTACGCCTTAGTGTAGTCGAAACCATGGTCAATTTGACAATAATTTTGTGCAACCAAGGTGGCTATATACCTACATCCTGTAATTCAATAACGTACGGTTACTGAATCTCAGTCAATAAAAATGTTTAAAATTTCACTTTCGTTACTGTTACCTGCGCAACTCGTGATACTACTACTTCGTTAGACTGCTGACTTACAAATCAAAATAAGAACATCTGGCCTCCCGATTTTCTATTTGTCCCCGAGACTAGAACGAGACAGAAATTACGTATCATCGTTCCCTCTGTACGGGAGTAAGTTTACGTGAGAATAATTTTAAGGCAACACGTTTCAGACTGTAATTCTCGGTAGTCTAGATGGTAGCGACCGAGAGGCTCCTTAGTTTAAACGACGCCAGAAGGGAAGACACCTCCTGGGAGATAGCAAGCGATTAAGGCCAGCCAGACAACCTGACGTATCTGGTGAGTTTCCTAACAACTCGCTTCTAAGAAGAACAAACTTCTTTTTAAGACGGCCGTTTAGGATAGAAATAGAAAACAGTGCTGTTTTTTCCCTGGAATCTAGTTTTTCATTAACGCGCAGCAGGGTCACTCAGCTTCATTTTTGTCTGTGTCTTGCAGCAGTCAACAAGTTACGTCTGTGTACTCATTACCCATCACAGAGGACCTCGTGGCAGGCGCCATGTTAGTAAAAGTCTTTCTCTACCTTTTCTTGCACATAGAGAATTAGTCAGAACCTTTGAAAAATCTATTATGACGTTTACTATTAGCAAAACTTAAATGATCTGTAATATTCACGCTATTTCAAGACAAAGTGCGGTCGCCGACGAGATGCTACAGCCTACATGCTAAGTGACTCGCCATCATGTCCCACTGTTGTTCCTCATCGTTAGTATTAGTATTTCTCTCTCTCTCTCTCTCTCTTTCTCTCTTTTGCTCCTCTCAATCCTGTAGTGTCTTCCTTTACACCACTTCGTAAAATTTGTTGTAATTAATACCTGATCACGTGTGAAACCCGATACTGATTACTAGTGCACGCTTACCTCCTGGTTTCAGAGCTTAACAGTCGTCTTCCTGTTAATCTGTAGATATTAAATGCGGAATATATCTCAGTCAGTTAGTCGAAGTGGCTCCTGCTATTGTTATGATGTTGGTACGGTCCTTCCTGTTCACCAATAAACCTGCGATAACGTATTAAATACATGGCACAGTGCTGTTTTTTGCTTTCGTGTTTATTCCGATCGGTTTCGATCTTCAACCAGTATCCAGGAGAAAAATATTGGGTTGTGTGGCGTGTGAGAGGTTACTTCATTTTCTATGGATGATGATTTGAGACCGAAACCGGTCGGAATAAATACGAAAGTGAAAAACAAAACTGTGTCATGTATTTAGTACGACATATTTCGGCTGTCGACTGGCGCCTAACAGAAAAAAAAAATGGCTCTGAGCACTATGGGACTTAACATCTGAGGTCATCAGTCCCTAAAACTTAGAACTACTTAAATCTAACTAACCTAAAGACATCACACACATCCATGCCCGAGGCAGGATTCGAACCTGCGACCGTAGCAGTCGCGCGGTTCCGGACTGACTATAACCGCTCGGTCACAGCGGCCGGCTCCTAACAGAAAGATTTGAGCCCCACGATAAGATTGATGTTCAAGCCGACTGCTTGACTCATGCCAGTAAGTAGGGTCAAGTCTGATGCTCCCAAGAACACACGGTAAGGCATCACCTTCTTTGGGTTTCACTTATTGGAGTACTCGAAGGGCAGGAGGAAGGTGTACTAACAGACGTTTCAAATGTGACTCTGGGAATTCAAAGAGGTAAGTGCATCGTTAAATAACCTGAATGTAAATTATTTCAGAGCTGTAAATAAAACAAAACCCAATAACCATCATAAGCTCACCAAACGAAATATTAGTCACTCCTTTAAAAGAGTACACTTACTACTTCGGAACGCTTTAAATTATCCTCCATGTACGTCATGACTGTGAAGTCGTGCGTAAGTACCAGACGGTTCTATTGAATGAGATCCGTAATGTGGGCAGACGTTGAGAGATCAACTCAAGAATGGAAGAAAGGAGCTACCGGGTTTCGACGTTCCCATGACTACACAGTGAATGAAGCTGTCCTTTTTGTTGGTCTGTTTTTAGTCTTCAGTCTTCTGACTGGTTTTATGAGGCCCGCCGTAAATTCCTCTCCTGGGGTTCACCTCAGAGTAGAGGAGCAATTATTTGCTCGAAGTATTCAAATCTCTACCTTCCCCTATAGTTTTTACCGTCTACAGCCCCCTCTAGTGGAAATTATTGCCGGATGTCTTAACAAATGTCCTATCATCCTGTCCCTTCTTCTTATCAGTGTTTTGCATATATCTCTTTCCTCACAGATACTGCGGACAACCTCCTCATTTCTTACTTTATCAGTCCACCCAGTTTTCAACATTTTTCTGTAGCATCACATTTCATATCCTTCGATCCTCTTTGGTTCAGGTTTTCCCAAAATCCTTGTTTCCTACCATAGAATGCTATGCTCGAAACGTACGTCCCCAGACATTTCTTCCTCAAATTAAAGCCTAGGTTTGATAATAGTATACGTGTCTTGTCCAGGAATGTCCTTTTTGCCAGTGTTAGTCTGCTTTTCATGTCCTCTTTGCTTCGTTCGTCATCGGTTATTTTGCTGCCTAGGCAGAAGAATGCCGTAATTTCATCTTTTTCGTGATCACCGATCATGATGTTAAGTTTTACGCTGTTCTACAATTTCTCATTACTTTTGTTTTTCTTCGATTTACTCTCTTGCCTTGTCCGTATTCATTAAACTGTTCATTCCATTAAACAGATCCAGTAATTCTTCTTAACCTCCACTGAGAATAGCAATATTACCAGCAAATCTTATAACTGATATCCTTTCACCTTGAATTTTTATCCCTTTCTTTTATTTTAGGAATTTACTCTTCGTTGTACAGATTGGACAATATGGAAAAAGATTACGACCCTCTCTTACACTCTTTTTAATAGAGAACTTCGTTCTTGAATCTCCTCTCTTAAAAGTCCTTCTAGATTCTTGTACGAATTGTATATTACCCGTCCTTTCCTACTGCTTAGTCCCAATTTTCCAACAATTTTGAGCATCTTGCACCATTTTGCATTGTCGAACGCTTTTCCCAGGTCGACAGATCCTATGAACCTGTCTTGAATTTTCTACAATCTTCTTCTGCTTCCATTATCAACCGTAACATCAGAATATGCTCTGTGGCGCCTTTATTTTTGGTAAAGGCAAACTGATTGTCAGGTAACAGATCATCATTTCTTTTTCAATTTTCTGTATATTATTCTTGTCAGCAACTTGGATGCATGTGGTGCTAAACTGATTGTGCAATAATTGTCGGAGTTTTAGGGTCTTTCAATATTCGGTATTGCATGAATGATGTTTTTTTTCTGAAAGTCTGATACTATATCCCAGTCTCATAAGTTCTACACAGCTGCATGAATAAACGCTTTGCTTGCCAGTTCCTCCGATTGATTTTAGATATTCCGATGCAGTTTTATCCATCCCTTCTGTCGTATTTGATGTAAAATATTCCAAAGCTCTTTAAACTTCTGTTCTAGGCGCTACAGTCGGGAACCGCGCGACCGCTACGGTCGCAGGTTCGAATCCTGCCTCGGGCATGGATGTGTGTGATGTTCTTAGGTTAGTTAGGTTTAAGTGGTTCAAAGTTCTAGGGGATTGATGACCTCAGAAGTTAAGTCCCATAGTGCTCAGAGCCATTTGAACCATTTTTTTTTAAACTTCGGATTCTGTTACGGGATCCCTTATCTCTTCGCTATCGAACTCTTTTTGTTCTTCTGTCACATCGCAGAGGCCTTCGTTGTACTCTTTCCAAGTATCCGCTCACTCGTCAGCATTTAAGAGTGGAATACCCGTTACACTCTTTAATGTTACCACCCCTGCTTTTAATTTCTCGAAAGGTTGTTTTGATTTTTCTAGATGCTGAGTTAGTCTTTCCGACAATCATTTCTTTTTCGCTTTCTTCACATCTTTGAAGCAGCCATTTCGCCGTAGCTTCCCAACACTTCTTATTTACTTCATTCCTATACGACATAGTTGTCTGTATTCCTGAATTTCTCTGAACATCTGTCAACGAGACTGTGCGCCGTGTCTACAAGGGATGGTGTATCACTCGTGGCCAAGCAGTATATGATCCTAAACAGATCTTAACAGACAGGAACCGAAGATGAGTGTGTGTGAAAATGTTCAAATGTGTGTGGAATCTTATGGGACTTAACTGCTAAGGTCATCAGTCCCTAAGCTTACACACTACTTAACCTAAATTATCTTAAGGACAGACACACACATCCATGCCCGAGGGAGGACTCGAACCTCCGCCGGGACCAGCCGCACAGTCCATGACTGCAGCGCCTAAGAGCGCTCGGCTAATCGCGCGTGGCCGAAGATGAGTGTCACTCCTATCATCGACGGTTCATTTCAATTCCTGCTGTCAAGTGATGGGGCTTCATCTCAACCAGTGCCTAACCAACATTATGAAGGAAACTACATGTAATGAAATGTGAAGCTAAGCAGTACACAAAAGGCCATTGATCACAGTCGTACGTAATCCTGCGAATCTTCAATGGGCTAAAGCACACAAGACAGGACTGTGGGTTGACAGGATGCCTATAGTCTTGTCCGCTGAGAGGCAATTTTTCTTCTTCACATCACGCAAAAGTGCAGCCTAATGAGGAATTTAACCCACAGTGTGCTGAGAGTGTAGATCAGGACGTAAGTGGCTGTGTGTTATTTTGGAGGTGTTTTACGCACCATGACATGGGCCGGCTTATTCTTGAAGATGAACCTTATCGCAACATTTTCGGAAACCAAGCGTCGTCCTTTCTCCTACATCTTCATTATCAGTACGCTATGCACTCTCCTGGCTTTCAAGATAACGATGGCCAGACTCACCATTGGGCACACGTACGTCCTGCTTCGACTAACACGTAGGAACCCTATCGCACCGAAAATGAACAAACAGTAACGGAAACCAAAGAGAAATTTGGAAAGGGGACTAAAGCCGAGATAAACTATTTGAAAAGTATGAGGTTTACCGAAGTCATGATCATCTACTAGAGACAACGGAGGGCCAGGAGTAGCAGATGAACGGAGTGGATAGTATCTTGAAAAGAAATTATAATTATAAGATTAACATCAACTAAAGTAATACAAGGAAACAGAAGTCGAACAAAATCAGGTGACCCTGAGGGAATTAAATTAGGATATGAGACACTAAAACTTAACGGGGCAACTAAATAACCGATGACAGCCGAAACAGAGAAGATATAAATTCAGGTTGCAATGGTAAGAAAAGGGTTTCTGAAATAAGGTAATTTTTTAACATCGAATATAAGTTTAAGTCTTAAAAAGTCTTATCTGAGGAGTGTACTGTTGTACTGAAGTGAAACATGGACGATAAGTAGTTCAGACACATCGAAAAGCCTTAAGAGTCATATTGATAAAGGATGGAACTGTGGTGTGGTAAAAATTGTAGAGCAAAAACAAGGCTTAACTACAGCATGCAGGTGCATATGGTGCATATGGATGAACAGGCCCTAGATCAAGAAGGTTTCAAAGGGGAGAGTTGCATGGAGAGCTGCAAGAAACCATTCTTCGGAAAGAGGGCTACAATAACAACATAATACTTTAATAAAAACTGAAATAAACTAAGTTCGGTTTTTCACTTCAGAGAGATCTAATTCATATTCCTATTTAATACCAAGGCTGATGCTTAAAATTATATGTATAATTGGCAGTCGTAATGCTGAAACTGTGTGTAACTGAATTTCTCGCTAACAGTCTGAAAACTGTCTGATTTCTAAGTTTCGATTACATACTCAAATTTATAATCGCCGTAGCTACCCTATTTTTAACACGAACTCGTTTATTACTATTTAGTTTATTGCTATTTTTATTATATTATTTACTTTATTACTGTTTAGAAATTTGATTTTAATTAAGCTGAAATGGATCTGACCATCTGCAAATTGGGTTGCATGAATTAATGAATCACAAGATTTCTCGGAATTGCTAACTAACTGTTACGTTATTTAAATGTGCCCTATTACAAAAACGCATATGTTGAATTTACAAGAAATTTCAGTTATTGAAAACTATTCCTACTATTGTGTCCAAAATGTTGAGTAAGAACCGACAGCAAATTTTTATCTTGTAACGGATAACTTTACTCCGCTCTGACTGCACTACAAACGATGGTCTGAAATAAATCACTGCACAGGAGGTTGCCTTCTTGCTCTTATTTCACTGAAATTGCTTTTTTAGCCAATGAGTTTTCTTACTGAAGCCATTAATTATTGTTCTGACAAAAGTGCAAAGCCTGACAATGGAAGTATTACCGAACATATTGTTTTGAACAACGGCGATATGCTTTGTGAAATACGTATCTATACAACAAAAAACAAGTTCTTTCAAATCCAGTCTTTTAGTGCAATGAAAGTAAATTCCAGTATTCTCTCTCTCCGGCTTGTCATACTCGATAATGTCAACATTCCTGTTACAAAAATTTGTTTTCTTGACTTCCTAATAGAATATTATTTAACTAATCTAAATGGGGAGGGCTACTTAGAAAACTGAACATATGATTGATAGTTCTCCCTCGTTAATAGTACACAGATATTATTGATCACAATGTAATCTTTACACAGGAATAATTTCTCAACTCGCGCTTGAGCTAACACATCCAAAATTGGTTACCTTTTTCTGAAATGCTATCTCTTTATGCACACATCTTAGAATTCATAGGTCATTCTCAATTACAAATCAGGGAATATAATAGAAATCTCTTTATGGCACATCCTCTGTCCAAGCAGCTCACTGCGCCATGATCCCACACCCTCTCTCCAAGACACCACAGCTGTTACCGCGCAAAGACTCGATCCTACTGTTACCTACTACACTACTGGCCATTAAAATTGCTACACCAAGAAGAAATGCAGATGATAAATGGGTATTCATTGGACAAATATATTATATTAGAAATGACATGTGATTACATTTTCACGTAATTTGGGTACATAGATCCTGAGAAATCAGTACCCAGAACAACCACCTCTGGCCGTAATAACGGCCTTGATATGCCTGGGCATTGAGTCAAACACAGCTTGGATGGCGTGTACATGTACAGCTGCCTATGCAGCTTCAACACGATACCACAGTTCATCAAGAGTAGTGACTGGCGTATTGTGATGAGCCAGTTGCTCGGCCACCATTGACTAGACGTTTTCAGTTGGTGAGAGATCTGGAGAATGTGCTGGCCAGGGCAGAAGTCGAACATTTTCTGTATCCAGAAAGGCCCGTACAGGACCTTTAACATGCGGTTTTGCATTATCCTGCTGAAAAGTAGGTTTTCGCAGGGATCGAATTATAGAGCCACGGGTCGTGACACATCTCAAATGTAATGTCCACTGTTCAAAGTGCCGTCAATGCTAACAAGAGGTGACCACCACGCCGGGTGATACGCTAGTATGGCGATGACGAACACACGCTTCCAATGTGCGTTCACCGCTATGTCGCCAAACACGGATGGGTCCATCACGTTGCTGTAAACAAAACCTGGATTCATCCGAAAAAAATGACGTTTTTCCAATCGTGCACCCAGGTTCGTCGTTGAGTACACCATCGCAGGCGCTCCTGTCTGTGACGCAACGTCAAGGGTAACCGCAGCCGTGGTCTCCGAGCTGATAGTCCATGCTGCTGGGAACGTCGTCGAACTGTTCGTGCAGATGGTGGTTGTTTGCAAACGTCCCCATCTGTTGACTCAGGGATCGTGACGTGGCTGCACGATCGGTTACAGCCATGCAGACAAGATGCCTGTCATCTCGACTTCTAGTGATACGAGGCCGTTGGGATACTGAACGGCGTTCCGTATTACCCTCCTGATCCCACCGATTCCATATTCTGCTAACAGTCATTAGATTTCGACCAACGCGAGCAGCAACGTCACGGTACGATAAACCGCAATCGCGATAGGCTACAATCTGACCTTTATCAATGTCGGAAACGTGATGGTACGCATTACTCCTCCTTACACGAGGCATCACAACAAGTTTCACCAGGCAACGCCGGTCAACTGCTGTTTGTGTATGAGAAATCGGTTGGAAACTTTCCTCATGTCAGCACTTTGTAGCTGTCTCCACCGGCGCTAGCCTTGTGTGAATGCTCTGAAAAGCTAATCATTTGCATATCACAGCATCTTCTTCCTGTCGGTTAAATTTCGCGTCTGTCATCTTCGTGGTGTAGCAATTTTAATGGCCAGTAGTGTAACTTGCCCTGCGCTTTTATCAGATATTTCTCTGGTTTCTCTTGGAAACCAGAGAACGTGTATCGCTCATGTGTTCATCGTGCAAAGATATTTACAATAGCAATATTCCGCGTAAACAGATAATTTTCATTATATTTGTACTCAGAGATGCACCAAGTGGTTATATATCAAGCTAAATGCGTCTTACGACTGTTTCATTTAGTGTGCAGACCTTTCAGTGTTAATATCCTGGAAACTCCGGGTGAGGAACTTGTTAGATATTTGTAAATACAGATATATTTTCGCATGAGAGGATGCGATCGTTCACTGCCGTTCCTTTCACTACGTATGCCGTTTGCCGTACTCCACCCACGCAGTAGCCCGTGATTGCTGCGTCAATGGAGTCGCAACGGCGAGTGGAGCGGTAAATAAAAATCCGATGCGGATTTGGCGTCCTTTCAGGCCGGCGCGTCGCGCCGTTCTGCGTCGCCCATTAGCGGTAATGACCTTTAGATCTGCCAGGTAACTTCTCCCGTCGGTTCGTCCGCGACACCGTAATGACGTTTACGGATACGGAACTCTCGCTGCTGTTTGCTACTGCGGCGAACGAGATTCGCCTGACCGGCGGATAAACCGTAGTGAATGTGGCGGGGGCGTGGGCACCCAGGCACTGGCTGGCGCAGATAAGCAGGCGACGTGGAGGCAAATGTTCTGCGACCAGACTGTGTAATCCAGTCGGCTGCGTCTCACCGGGCGGTCGCAAACATTACGTTGTCTGTCGTTATCACCGGTCAATCAGCTTATACCAAGTACGTTCGCCTAGAGCAAGCTGGATGGAGCCAGATTAGGGATGATGGTAACGGCGTCGTAACGCCCTGAGTTAATGAGACACTTCATTCCAACTCCTGGGTCAATAAGACCTATTACATAAACTATTAAAATGGTGTGAATTATTTTCAAATATTTACCCGTGGACAGATTACTAGAACATAAGCAGAGTATTAAATACCTACGAAGGGGGAATGTAAAGTGACAGGAAGCGCAGCCCACAAATTGAAACGATGATGGAAATGGTGACGCAAGCATCTGTATAACTAAGCGGCTGAAATGGTCATCCATTAGCCCGGCATCAGATGCGGGTTGTCTGTATAACCCTTGTTAAGGGCAATCAAATCCAGATTTTCAGTATTTCATATAATTATCAACCGAATTCAGTAATTTGAAATGCTGTCATAATCCATTCTTTAAGAAGTATAATCACACGTTTAACGTTTAACACAAACTGTGTATATGTCTTCAGGTTTCGTAACGTATTGTAAGCGTATTGTCATATCGCTGGCTTATTTGTGGAGTATCTTTGCGGGCAGCCGTGTCTGCCGAGTCGAGCACGGGACACGGAACTGTTATGTTGTGTAGTGTGTAGCTCTGCATGTGAGAGGCATTGTTAGTATGGAAGTTGAAGTCTTGCCACAAGTCCTATTACAGTAGAGTGATAAAATATGCAAACGGTCCACAGGAAAATGGATCAAGAGGTAATTTAAAAATGAGCAGTGCTGCAGATAACGTATTTGTGTATCCTCTCGTTGCGTGTCGTACCGTACAGTATCAGTCATCCGCGCCTTGTTCGGTTCCCAAGAATGAACTAATGGAATCAGTAATACTATTTACCACAAAAGGTAGCATTTAAGTGTCTGTGTCTTGTAGCGAGCGTGTGAACGTGCGTTCGATCATCGCCTTCAGTATCATCAACAATCAGCCGCGCCGCGACGGTTACGCGCACGCTCGTACAAGTGAGAACTGAGAACTGAATATATCATTACTAGTGTCAAGGAGTACTGGTACCAAAAGAAATCTGTGTATGCGTGACGAGCGTAAGAACTTTCGTGTGATCATTCGGCTTCCGCATCATCAACAATCACCCGCGTCGTGTCGGTTACTCGTACGCTCGTCTGAGTGATATTGTGGGCTGTAATCATCCATTAATTGGGACAAACACTTATGAATTAGAATGTAAACAGTGCAACCTTCGATTTTCTTTAATCGTCTCAGAATATAGTTGTTCATACCAGACTTCGAACAGTGTTGTGTTTTAACGTTGAATGGCTCCCCTGAACCCGCTTGCATATTTTGATAGATAATTTCAGGCAAGCCAACAGCCAGCTGTGGAGCAGAACAGTACGACCGCCGCGGAATTATCAGGTACGTGGTGTGGGATAGGGCGCACGGTCACGAAACGACAACCAGTTTAAAGGTACCCCACCCATCTGTACTCCCGGGCGTGTTACAATATGACGTTCACTTTACCCAGAATATAGTCATCCAGCATTTGAGAATGTGAGCACTTAATGACCTCCAACAAACAGTACATATAATTTCAAATTTTTCGAAACTTTCTCGGTGACACACCACAGAAAATAATGAAGAGAAAATAGATTATCCTTCACCAAATGTCCTTTGTTTAACAGCAAGCATGACGCTTTAATTCATTATCTATAATACTTTCTATTCTATTCAATATACGTTTTGCAGACAGTATCCAAATGTGCCACTTTAAGCACCTAAAAATTATATCAGTGTACTATGAAAGTGCTTTTTTAACCTCACACACGTTAAACGTTCTTATGTTCAATTCTACTCCAAACTATCTTCATTGAGCTGCGTGGATACGTACTCGTTTCGTCTTTTCCATTAGTCTATGGGTTAATAATCCGAATCTAATCAGACCAACACAATTACGATTTTCCGTTTTCAACCATAAACGTTTTACATGCTTAGCATTTAATACATACTACACTCTAAAACACGAAACAACGACACACCACCAGGGAATTATTCGAATTGTACAGAAATCAGTAAATGTGATGTACATTTACATACAAACAAATGATTACAGTTTCAGAAAAATTGGATGATCTTGTCAAGAGAAAGAGCTTCACAAATTGAGCAAGTCAGCAACTCCGTAGTCTGCTCCTGTGCATTACATAAACAGTTTTTCGGCTTGGCGTTAACTCATTGTTGATGGATGTCCTTTTTGAGGGATCGTGCCAAATACTGTCCAATTGGCACTCTAGATCGTCAAAAGCCCGAACTGGATGAAGGGCTCTTGCTGGCGAAGGTAGGATTTGGCAGGCACGAAGACAAGCAGCAGACACTCTAGTCGCTTGTGTATGTCTGGTACCGCACCCCACGGAATCTGAATCCGCGCCAGACGTCATGGACGTCGAAGACCCCTAGAGGTCTCTGCACCATCGCACCGTAAGCTGTGGCGGCGTGCGCCTCCTGGCCCGCATTTAGTGTAAGGGCGCCACAGTGGAACACGTGGTTCCAGCGGCCACGAGCGGCGCCCTCGATAGACTACTTAAGCGCCTGCCTCTCGATCAGCCAACCCCATCCCCGCCCCCTGCCACGTCTTCACTGTTGTGTCACCCATATCCTCCATCTCTACACCCTTCATGTCCTTTCCCAAGGTGGCTTCCATCAACTCCTCTTCCAGGATGATGCCCTCTCTCCCTCCATTTATCCCTCCTATCAACTCTGATCCTCACTCCCCCTCCTTTCCTCTGTCCTTTCCCGGGCTCCCTCTCCCCCCCTTCCGTCCTCTTTTTTCCCCACCTCCCCTCTCTCTGCTCCCTTCTCTCCCCCGAGTCCTTCTGCATTTCCCTCCTCTGCCTCCTCTCATTCCCTCCCGCGTCTGCCCTGCCCCTCCCCCACCCTTTATTGGTCCTCTACCTCCTTGGTTCCCCCCTTTTCGTTTTTTTCCTTCCACCCTCCTTGTTCTTCCCCCTCCTCCAGGTTCCCCCCCCCCCATCTGCCTTTGGCTCGGGAGTGTCATCTTTGTGCCGCCCTTTTCGTGCAGTGTTTTCCAGTGAGTGTTTTACAGTGAGTGTTCCATGTTGTGTTTTTTGGGAAGTGTTGCGAATGGCCATCATACTGTCGCTGGGTGTACCTTTTATCTCTTGCGGACAGAAACCAGACTGTCGCCGTGTTTTTTAATTGTGTGTGTACTATGTTACTTGTCTGATTCCTGTGTCTTTTATTAACATTGCCATCCCCTTTTGCTTTCTGTTTTAAATGTCCGCATTTTTCCACCATTTTACACTTTACGTCACCGTTTTATCGCCTGTTTTTCTTGTTTCTTTTCTTCTTCCGTTTTTCAAATAAAAGTCTGTAGGCTGTAGAGCAGCGTACTAAGCTGCTGCCAGCCCGCCCCCTTCGGGGGGAATTGAAAATCAATAAAGGAAAAAAAAGAAAATGGATCAGCCAGCCAGTCTAATCTCACGTACGTCTGTAGACACATCGCCTCGCATTAGACAGCTTACTTACCTTCTTGTTCTGTGTACGAGTGGACGTGTTTGTTAGGTTTCCTTGTGACTCTGTTGTTCGATCTTGTTGTTGTTCGTTCTGTCCTTCGTTGGTCGTGCCCGTCCTCTCCCGTTGTGTTGTTTTCGCGGGCCTCTCCGTGGGTCCCGCCGCGCTCTCCGTCATTACAACCCCGTGACCGCCCCGGTCGCAGTTACAACGGTATGAACGGTATGTGTGGAAGGGGGGGGGGGGGGAGCATTGTCTTTCTGAAACGTAAGCCCAGGATGATTTGCCATGAAGTAATGCAAAACGCGGTGTATAGTATTGTCGAACTAACGGCTCTGCTGAAAGGTTGCCGCGGAAGTCAACCAAAAAGGTCCAGACCATCATTCCTGTTTGTCAGGCCGTATTGCGGGTGACAGTTAGGGTGGTACCACTGTAGTCCGGGACGTCTCCAGACACGTTTTCGCTGTTCGTCGTGGTTCAGTTCGAAGCAGGACTCATCACTGCAGGCAGTTCTACTTCAGTCAATGAGATTCCAGGCCGAATGTGCCCGACACCACTGCGAACGGGCTTGTTGGTGTGCAGAGGTCAATGGTAGTCGGTGCAAGGGGCGCCATGAGCTCAGTCCTTTTCTGTAAACTGCGTATTAATGGTTCTTGTGGTCGCTAAAGCGCCAGTTGCACGTCGGATCGGTGATAATGATGAATCCAGGGCTGGGGGTGCCTCTGTGACGATTGCTCGCTCCTTACATTCTGTCGTCTCTCCAGGTCGATCGCTTCATTCTTGAGCTGTATTCGGCCATGGTTCATCCATTCCTGCCAACATCGTAGAATAACGGCACCGTTCCTATTCAAATGTCGAGAGATTCGCGGATTATTCCAACTGACTTCTTTGAGCCCAACTATGCATCCTCTCTCAAATGATGATATCTGCGTATATTGTTCACGCGCCTTTCTGTGACACGTAATTACCGTCCAAATGAGTACACGGAATGAAATTCTCAAAGACTTTATGCCAGTCGATGAACTAACTAGCGGTAACAGTAGGTTTTCCGATGATGACGACGTTCACAGGAATCCAGCGACTGAAGTCTAGAAAACCATCGTGTCGCAGAGCAATCAACCCTCAGGATACTAACATCAACATGAACAAGTCTGAAACAATGAATGGCAGGAGCAATCTTCCGTGAAGCATCACCAATTGATCAAAACTGGGAACGACCAGCGGGTTTTCATCTACTCCGACGACACTGGTGCATTCTAAATCGGGTCAGAACTGACGGGGGCAGACGTGAAGCAATTATGCACCAATGGATAAGAAACCCCTTCTCTTAGTGCGCCTGCGGTACATCACACAACATTTGAATGTTCCCTCAGATCATTTAAAAGTACAATGGATGACCTACACAATTTGTCTGCAGAAGCTTCTGTCTCAGTCCAACCTGGACTTAGAGCTGTGAACCCATTACGAATTTGAGTGTATACGTATAGGAATGTATACATTTGTTATAAATAGCTGTCTGCATTTCTCTGTCACCATACTATAAATAAATAAAAAAGAGCTGGAATGAAATTTTCACTCTGCTGAGGAGTGTGCGCTGATATAAAGCTTCGAGGCAGATTAATACTGTGTACCAGAATGAAACTCGAACTCGCAACCTTTGTCGTTGGTGAACAAGCGCTCTACCGACTGAACTACCCAAGCAAAGCTTACGACTCCTCCTCACAGCTCCAATTCCGCCAGTACCTCTTCTCCTACCTTCCAAACTTCGCAAAAGATCTCCCGCGAACCTTGCAGAACTAACACTCTGGAAGAAAGGATACTGTGGAGACATGGCTTAGCCACAGCTTGGGAGATGTTTCCAGGGATACTGTGGAGACATGGCTTAGCCACAGCTTGGGAGATGTTTCCAGAACGAAATTTTCCCTTTACAGCGGAGTTTGCCATGATACGAAATCCCTTCCGGTTAAAACTTTGTGACGGACCGAGAATCGAAGTCGGGACGTTTGCCTTTGGCGGGAAAATGCTCTACCATCTGATCTACCTAAGCACGTCTTGCGACTTATCCTGGCAGCTGTAGTGCCACAGTACCCTTTCTTCCAGGAGCGCTAGTTCCGCAAGTTTCGCAGGAGAGTTTCTACGAAGTTTGGGAGGTATGAGACGAGGTACTGCCGGAAGTAAAGCTGTGAGGACGGATCATGAGTCGTACTTGGGCACCTCAGGCGGTACTTACTTAATTCACGACATTTCGGTTTAATAACAATAAAGTAAAATATAATAATGGCAACGAAGGGATGCCGACAAAGGCGCTTATGGCGAGCACGCCGAAGGGACCAAAGAGGAAAGAGGCCATTAAAAAAACTACGGAAAAAAGTAAGGCGAAAGTTTTTTATCAAAAAAAAAAAAGTAAAAGAAAATAAAAGTCAGTGGAGAACTTCCCCGTGAAAGGGAAAGGTCCCGAATTCGAATCAGGTCCGGCACAAAGTTCTAATGTGCCAGGAAGTTTGAAATAGCAACTGTTTTCGAATCACTCTGTGACCAAGAAGTGGACTGTACGATTGATAGAATGTTCCGACTGTTGTTTACAGAGATTTGACGACTACGTTGAAAAATAGTGTCGTTTATATTTTTCGCTTTGAAATATAGCGAAACATCCAATAAAAGCTACTTGGGCTGCCGTAATAATATTTAACTTAATTTTTGAAGTCCCCTCATAATCATTTACGTATCCTAGGGCGTAGCACTCTTAATACCAGTTTGACGTTTGTCGCGTGCCTTTTTCATGATGTTTCACTTGTAATGGCCAGGAGTGTAGGCATCTACTAGCTACGACCGCTGCCTATCATCGAATAGCAAACACAGTACTGAGTGACCTCAAGGCTGTAGTGAAGTGTCTCTTATCAAGGTCCGCATGGAAATGTTGAATATGAAGTATAATAGCGAAGTGTTCATCCAAGGCGTCCTCCACAAGTTTTCATTGTGTTTGTCCATACATCTGATTGGGAAGTTGAAGTTATTTTTCTGGTCAGGCTAAGTACTTTACAGCAAACTTCCATACCTTTTCCGTAACTCACGTCTTTTTGTGGGATAAAAAGAGGCATCCACTATTTAAGAAAAGTTTTTTATCTCAAAATACTCCGAAATGTCTACATGCGTTTTCTCCCATACCTACGAAAGTCCCACTCACAGTGAAGACATCTTTCTTTCATGTTAACTAATCTTCCGCCGCTTCTTGGTAGAACAATATTATAACAAATCATATGTGCTAGTGTGCTTTAGTTTGGAAACTAGGGATTTTCATTTATTATAACGTCCTTTTTTCATCTCTGGCTCCAAGAAGCTTTTATTATTGTGCGAATGCCTATGTGACTGTAGCTAACCTAAACGAGAGCTGGACGCACAACAGAGCTCCGAGGCCCTCCCACGGTGGCCTTCACCATCTGGCCCCAGACGATTCTCCGCTAATGCGCCCTGTCCTTCGGGTCGGTTGGGCTAACGACTAATGGCAGCTGACATCTTATTACGCCGAAGAGCTAAAGAAACTGGTAAATCTGCCTAATATCGAGTAGGGCCCCCTAAACCACGCAGAAGTGTCGCAACACTACGTGGCATGGACTCTACTACTGTCTGAAGTGATGCTGGAGGGAATTCCCACCATGAATCCTCCAAGGCTGTCCATAAATCCGTTAGAGTGCGAGAGGGTGGAGATCTCACGTTGCAAGGCATCCCAGATATGCTCAATAATGTTCATGTCTGGGGGGTTTGGTGGCCAGCGGAAGTGTTTCAACTCAGAAGAGTGTTCCTCGAGCCAACCTGTAGCAATTCTGGACATGTGGGTCGTCGCATTGTCCTGCTGCAATAGCCCAAGTCGGTCCGAATGCACAATGGACATGAATGGATGCATATGATCAGACAGGATGCTTATGTACTTGTTACCTGTCAGAGTCGTATCTAGACCTATAAGGGGTCCCACATCACTCCAACTGCAGATGCCCCACACCATTACAGAGTCTCCACCAGCTTGAGCAGTCCCCTGCGGACTTGCAGGGTCCATGGATTCATGAGGTTGTCTCCATACCCGTACACGTCCATCCGCTTGATACAATTTCAAACGAGACTCGTCCGACCAGGCAACATGTTCCCAGTCATCAACAGTCCAATGTCGGTGTTGACGGGTCCATACGAGGCGTAAAGCGTTGTGTCGGCAGTCATCAAGGATACACGAGTGGGCTTCGGCTCCGAAATCCCATATTGATGATGTTTCGTTGAATGGTTCGCACGCTGACACTTGTTGATGGCTCAGCACTGAAATCTGCAGCAATTTGCGGAAGGGGTGTACTTTTCTGTCATGTTGAATCATTCTCGTCAGTAGTCGTTGGTCCCGTTCTTGCAGGATCTTTTTCCGGGCACAGTGATGTCGGAGATTTGATGTTTTATCCGATACCTGATATTCACGGTGTACTCGCGAACTTCATCGCTACCTCAGAGAGGCTGAGTCCCATTGCTCGTGCGCCGGCTATAACACCACGTTCAGGCTCACGTAAATCTTGATAACATGCCGTTGTAGCAGCAGTAACCGATCTAAGAAATGCGCAAGACACTTGTCTCTTAAACGTGTCACCGACCGCAGCGCCGTATTCTGCCTGTTTACATATCTCTGTATTTGAATACGCATGCCTATACCAGTTTCTTTGTGGCTTCTGTGTAGAGCCCCTAATGTAAACAGATTATACAATACAATGTGCAGCTCTCTTCTCAATGGCTGAGGTAGTGTTACAGAAGTGTACGTAGATTTTTGTTCCTTTTGTACAGAGTGAATAATACAGATCTTCTCTCTGAGACAACATCATTAAATGATAAAGTTTGAATTCTACAAAGCTTGCAAACGATGTCTGAATTTACGCAGCAGATCATTGTAAATTTTGTTTCTCGTGTTTAGAATATTGTCTGCAAACGCAAAGCTTTGCTGCAAAATACAGTATCATAAGAGTCGTTGGAGTGAAACCAACAAAAGCAAACAAGTTTCAGAGACAGTTGCAGGAAAAATGATCCTAGCATGAAAATATTATGTCTTATTTCCTACCAAAGACGTCTGCGTCCTGCGCAAAGAGATAGGTTTCGTTGGTTCACCACCCATCTTCAGTGGAATACCATTCCTAACTCGTAACGGCGTAATACTCAGATTCAGATTTTCCACGTGTCTGCTCACTTAAAGCTACAGCCAATGCAAAGGTGTGTCATGATATACACAATCATATCCTTTTGCTATGTCTAAGAAGACACGTTTAACAACAGAAGAGCGTTACATAAAAATGAACTGTATTTTCCCACAACATCTCTTTGCCGGTACACTACACTACGGGCCATTAAAATTTCTACACCAAGAAGAAATGCGGATGATAAACGGGTATTCATTGGACAAACATATTATACCAGAACTAACATGTGAATACATTTTCACGCAATTTGGGTGCATAGATCCTGAGAAACCAGTACCAAGAACAACCACCTCTGGCCGTAATAACGGCCTTGATACGCCTGGGCATTGAGTCAAACAGAGCTTGGATGGTGTGTACTGGTACAGCTGCCCATGCAACTTCAACACGATACCACAGTTCATCAAGAGTAGTGACTGGCGTATTGTGACGAGCCAGTTGCTCGGCCACCATTGACCAGACGTTTTCAATTGGTGAGAGATCTAGAGAATGTGCTGCCCAGGGCAGCAGTCGAACGTTTTCGGTATCCAGAAGGGCCCTACAGGTCCTGTCGTTGAGTACACCATCGCTGTGGCGCTCCTGTCTGTGATGCAGCGTCAAGGATAACCGCAGCCATGGTCTCCGAGCTGATAGTCCATGCTGCTGCAAGCGTCATCGAACTGTTCGTGCAGATGGTTGTTGTCTTGCAAACGTCCCCATCTGTTGACTCAGGGATCGAGACGTGGCTGCACTATCCGTTCAGCCATGCGGATAAGATGCCTGTCATCTCGACTGCTGACTGCTAGTGATACGAGGCCGGTGGGATCCAGCACGGCGGTCCGTATTACCCTCCTGAACCCACCGATTCCATATTCTGCTAACAGTCATTGGATCTCGACCAACGCGAGCAGCAATGTCGCGATACGATAAACCGCAATCGCGATAGGCTACAATCCGACCTTATCAAATTCGGAAACGTGACGGTACGCATTTGTCCTCCTTACAAGAGGCATCACAACAACGTTTCATCAGGCAACGCTGGTCAACTGCTGTTTGTGTATGAGAAATCGGTTGGAAACTTTACTCATGTCATCACGTTGTAGGGATCACCACCGATGTCAGCCTTGTGTGAATACTCTGAAAACCTAATCATTTGCATATCACAGCATCTTCTTCCTGTCGGTTAAATTTCGCGTCTGTAGCAATTTTAATGGCCGGTAGTGTATCATATCACTGTGATGATTCTCATTTATTACTTTCTTTATTTATTGCTTATTTAGCATGATCAGATTAGGGTTATAAGACCTTCCCTTACAGCTGACCAGTGATAACACATACGAAAAAAATATTACGTAAGAATCACAACAGTAAAAATAGGCTTCACTAAAAAAAATAGCAATTTGCAACAACAATAACAGAGGATATTAAGGATTATATTGATTAGTTTAGCACCTTTCAAGCGGCGTGTAGTAGTGATAAAACAGGAAGAAATAACGAAAGAGGAGAAGATTGAAATGAAAATGACAGTGGATGCCAAGAAAGAATAGAATTTCAGTACAGAAATCTGTAGGCAAAGGCAAGGATAACTGTTGGATATTAGAGAGTCGACGAGAGTGAGCAGCAGACAAACACATGGACAAGGTAGCTATTGTGAAAGCAGGGGCAACCTCAGTTGTCTTTTGAAGTTTGAAAGTATTTTAATTTCCCTGATTTTTTTAGAAAGATTTTCCAAAGTCAGGTTCCTCACACTAAAAATGGTGTACGACTATTTTATTCATAATCTCCACAAAAATCATCAAAGTATTTGAGAAAAATACTCTTTTACTGTCTATATTTAGTTTTTGTCTCATTTTCTAAAGTATATTTCAACTAATGAGTTTTATTAAGTGCCATGAAATGGTAAGACTCAAATTTTACTTATTCTACTGCTGTTAAATATTTATCATAGATACTGAATGCAGTTTTTCATTTACTCTAAAGTCAGTTGCAAATGTTAGTACGTTTTCGTAAATTCTAATACAATCATTACACCACACGTGCTGAATTTGGTAGTGCAAGAGACTACCATGGATGATAACTTTCCCTGCAGGCACCACCGTGTACCTTTTAACTTCTCGGTGAGAGCCAGAGAGTGACCTATTGATCGTTCGGCTGAGCAATGAAGCGATAAACAGACTTGACATTTAGTTTACAACCAATAAAAACCACTCAATAAAACCTTTCTCCTTACCTTTATTAAGACTTAATCTTACTGGTAACGAAGTTCCTCCTATTAAAATAACAGGCAAATCGTAAAATAATCGAGCTATCCACCGTTATGACAGTGGCACCCTCAGCTCCTGAGCTGTGGATGTTGTAGATCCTACAATTTATTTATATAAGTCTGCAGATATGGATTAAATAATCCCTGGTCCTATGCAAAGCAGCAAATGTAATTTCGCCAGGGGATTAGTCACGAAAGTCTGTTCTGAGCCGTAAAGCGCTCCTCGGAGGAGGATCCTGTTCTAATGGCCTTTTAATGCCCCTTATCACTCCACTCTTCTGTTTCTGCCTCCTCCAGTTTTCTTTTGTTTTACAAACATCTTTTGTTCCCCTTTTTGTAATCAAATGTAAATTCCACTGTTTAATTTTTCGTCTCTCGAGAAGGTGCAGCTAGTCCCTTCCTGAAATATCGCATACATTCCTAATTCGCAAACAACCTTTTATTCGCCCCGAAGTATCTATTTTGCACTTCTCTTAATATTTCAGTTTCAATAAATAGAAATTCAGTTCTTATTTTCACACGCAGCGAACGCTGCTTATAAAAGTAACCAGCGACAACTATTTCTTGGCGTATAGGTCCGTTTAATGGTTCTTCTGTAAACATAGTTCAATTTTCGCGAAGTTTTCTGAGCTCTGTCTGTCACCCTTAACAATTACCACTTTTTTTGGTCCTGAAGTTGTTTATGGAGTCGTCTGCTGTTACTATTCGGCACACGAATTATTCTTGCATCCTGGACCGATTAACCAGTGTTGTGTATATTTGATCTTCAATATTGCTGTTGCAACAGAGCGAAGTGACGCCCGAAGTGAGGTACTTTCGTTTGCATTCTGCAGGACGGTCGTTGAAATGCCCATCCCGCAATGAAGTGCTTGCTTTCAGTTTCTACAACTTCCAATTTTGTCTTATTTAATAAGTTCAGAAAGGGTTTTAATTTCGCAGGCTCTCCAATGATACATTAATTGATGACAACAACACTTTGACAGTTTCTCGCATCTGCTTTACCAAGACATATTATATGGGTAAAACTCTTAACAAAACGTCCAGTACAAATACTTATGCGGCAGTAACCGATAGCGTAAACTTCATCTGCCTAGTTCCGAAACTTATTGATAAAAATATTAGCAGACAACTTTGAGGTAGACGTTGTAAAGATGTAAGAAAACTATCAACAAATAAATCATTTGCGATGTACAAGGGTCACTCCAAAGGAAATGCACACTATTTTTTTAATAGATCTTTTGTTATACATGTCTGAAAGTTTTACAGGGTGTAGATACATCCTTTAGGAATAATATTTACATTTCTCCACCTAGTTTCCATCCCTCTCAACTGCCTTATGCCATCTTGGAACCAGCGCCTGTATACCCGCACGGTAAAATTATGGAGCAACCAGTTGAAGTCACTGTTTGGCAGCGTGCACAAGGGAGTCATCATCTTCAATCCTTGTTCCACGAAGGGAGTCATTCAGTTTCCCAAAGAGATGATAGTCACATGGAGCCAGGTCATAAATGTAAGGCGGGTGTTTCAGTGTTGTCCACCCGAGTTTTGTGATCGCTTCCATGGATTTTTGACTGACATGTGGCCGTGCACTGTCGTGCAACAGCAAAACATCCTGCTTTTGCCGATGTGGTTGAACACGACTCAGTCGAGATTGAAGTTTCTTCAGTGTCGTCACATATGCATCAGAATTTATGGTGGTTCCACTTGGCATCATTTCCATAAGCAAGAGTCCTTCGGAATCGAAAAACACCATAGCCATAACTTTTCCAGCAGAAGGTGTGGTTTTGAGTTTTTTCCTTGGGTGAATTTGCATGATGCCACTTCATTTATTGCCTCTTAGTCTCTGGTGAAAAATTATGGAGCCATGATTCATCACCTGCCACAATTCTTCCAAGAAATTCATCTCCACCATTCTCGTACTGTTCCAAAAGTTCGCTGCATACCGTTTTTCTTGTTTCTTCTTGACCCACTGTCAACATCCTGGAAACATACATGGCACAAACCTTTTTTAACATCAACACTTACAGAATTCTGCAAACACTTCCTTCCCCTGTCCCAATGTAAAGTGACAATTCGTTTACTGTGATGCGTCTGTCAGCAGTCACCAATTCGTGAACTCTGCACATTCTCTGGAGTTTGTGAAGTACAAGGCCTGCCGCTGCGAGGACAATCCTCAATATTGCCGTGTCAGCTTTCATCACGTAACCTGCTTGCCCACCGAGTAACTGTACTGCGATCGACAGCAGCATCTCCATACACCTTTTTCAACCTCTTGTGGATGTTTCCCACTGTTTCACAGCCCAGGAATTCTATGACAGCACGTTGCTTCTGACGAACGTCAAGTGTAGCAGCCATCTTGTAGACATTTTGTGACGGCGCCACTCATGGAAACAGGTTGAATTAAGTTTGAAAACAAGCGGGAATGATGTATCTACACACTGTGAAACTTTCACACATGCAGAATGAAAACGGTATTTTTACAAAAATAGTGTGCATTTCTTTTGGAGTGACCCTCGCAGAAATTACAGTACAGTGATGGTGAAACATCAAGGGATTAAAGCGGTTATGTGTAAGCGCTCTACTTTCCATCTGCGCTGGTGATAAATTTTTCTTTCGTGACGAAATCACCGGCAAAGCACAAAATGAGAAGAAAGTGCTGAAATACGTACGGTACACACCCTGAAGAAGGGTATCACATCAATAAACTTCCACTCACATATTATACAGATTACTCATGCACCTGAGGGTAAGTCGTTTTAGACGCAATCCTGGCCATGAATAGGAATGTCGGTACCCTCCTGACCCGAGCTGAAGAGTATATGTACGTTTCTTGGGTCACCTGAATATAATAAGCAACAGACAGTTCATTTGACACCTGCTCTTCCATTCTTTGGAAGCAGCATCCATATCGCAAAACTCATCTTCTCAGAGAAGCTGTCCTGGCAAGTCTACAAAGTTCATAAACTCAGTGTGGTACTAAGTATAAAAATGGTTCAAATGGCTCTGAGCACTATGGGACTCAACTGCTGTGGTCATAAGTCCCCTAGAACTTAGAACTACTTAAACCTAACTAACCTAAGGACAGCACACAACACCCAGCCATCACGAGGCAGAGAAAATCGCTGACCCCGCCGGGAATCGAACCCGGGAACCCGGGCGTGGGAAGCGAGAACGCTACCGCACGACCACGAGATGCGGGCTACTCAGTATAACGGAATAATGTTTCAAAAAATAAGTTCCAACTATTCTTCGATTAGCGACTTCACCCACACTTCGTTATTCGTATTCCGTCCACATAGCAGCACTTTCAGTCATAACCTGTACAGCCCTAGGTCAGTGAACAAAGCACATATGATGCTTGTACATCACTTGTTTGTGTCTTCATTTTACATTCTCTACTAACATAACGGTAACAGTCACTTCGGTGTAGCCATCACAATAGGCCGTTAGACATTAGGTTGCAAAAATTTTGAAACCACAAATGTTTCGGGACTTTTGTTACTGTTCTCTAGTTGTGGCCAAAGTTTCAGAGAGGTAGATTTATTTTCCTCGGTAAACCGTCTTTGAATGTTCTGGCCTGCTGATGTCTAACTTAATGCATATTGGGAATTATGATTTCGTAGGTAGCAGATTTATTTCACTTTTTGCAATCGTTTTGCACTTTCTGATTACTATCTGGATTTGTGTCCAGTTTCTTAGTTTAATTATCTATATCCACAATTCTGTGGAGCCTTTTAGTAATTTAATATTTCTTCAAAAACATCACCATCACCATCGAGACCGCTACACGTCAACTTTTTTACCCAACTCTTTCACTTCCCTTCATTTTATATTGGAAATACAAGAGAAACAATTCTGATTATATGTCAAAAACTAATTTGACGTTTAAGACACTTAAAGACAAGTTCTGAAAGTACAGAGGTTGTGATGAAATTAGCCATATTGGCTGTACGTCTTATGTTATTTTACTTTCTTACCGCTATAGTTTTACTTTTCCCTACATGCGTTTGTTTTTATTACTACAGTTATTAAGAAGCAGAAGAAAGGAGAGGGAAGATTAGACTTTAACCTATCGACAACGAAACCTACATCTACATCTACATGGATACTCTGGAAATCACACCCATGTGCCTGGCAGAGGATTCATCGAAAGACCTTCATAATAATTTTCTACTATTCCACTCTCGAACAGTGCGGGGGGAAAACGAACACCTGAATCTTTCCGTGCGAGCTCGGATCTCCCTTATTTTATTACGATGATTGTTTCTCTCTATGTAGCTCGGAGTCAAGAAAATATTTTCACATTCGGAGGAGAAAGCTGGCGATTGAAATTTAGTGAGAAAATTCCGCCGCAACGAAAAGCCACTGTTTTAATGTTGTCCACCCCAAATCCTGAATCATGTCCGACGACACTCACTCCCCTACTTCGCGATAACACAAAATGTGCTGCTCCTCTCTGCACTTTCTCGATATACTCCATCAATCCTGTCTGGTAAGGATCCCAGACAGCGTAGCAGTACTCCAAAAGAGGAAGGAGAAGCGTAGTGTAGGCAGGCTCTTTATTAGACGCATCAAAACATGTTTTGCATCACCTCGGTTCCTAGAATTCAGGAACCTGTACAGAAAATTGGAATAGAGATCAACATAAGCTTCATTTTCGCCCTTTTTATTGCACATGAAAACCACACATTGCATGTTGTACCACAATATAGCGAGACCTTCAGAGGTGGTGGTCCAGATTGCTGTACACGCCTGTACTCTAACACCCAGTAGCACGTCGTCTTGCATTGATACATGCCTGTATTCGTCGTGGCATACTACCCACAAGTTCATCAAGGCACTGTTGGTCCAGATTGTCCCACTCCTCAACGGCGATTCGGCGTAGATCCCTCAGATTGGTTGGTAGGTCACGTCGTCCATAAACAGCCCTTTTCAATCTATCCCAGGCATGTTCGATAGGGTTTATGTCCAGAGAATATGCTGGCCACTCTAGTCGAGCGATGTAGTTATTCTGAAGGAAGTCATTCACAATATGTGCAGTTGGGGGCGCAAATTGTTGTCGATGAAGACGAATGCCTCACCAATATACTGCCGATATGGTTGCACTGTCGGTCGGAGGATGGAATTCACTTATCGTACAGCCGTTACGCCGCCTTCCATGACCACCAGCAGCGTACGGTGGCCACACATAACGCCACCCCAGAACAGCAGGGAAACTCCACCTTGCTGCACTCACTATCTAAGGCGTTCAGCCTGACCGGGTTGCCTCCAAACATGTCTCCGACGATCGTATCGTTGAATTTATATGCGACACTCATCGGTGAAGAGAACGTAATTGACGGAGCGGTTCTAGGCGCTACAGTCTGGAACTGCGCGACCGCTACGGTCGCAGGTTCGAATCCTGCCTCGGGTATGGATGTGTGTGATGTCCTTAGGTTAGTAAGGTTTAAGTAGTTCTAGGTTCTAGGGGACTGATGACCTCAGAAGTTAAGTCCCATAGTGCTCAGATCCATTTGAACCATTTGAGAACGTGATGCCAATCCTGAGCGGTCCATTCAGCATGTTGTTGGGCCCATCTGTACCGCGCTGCATGGTGTCGTGGTTCTACATCTACATCTACATGGATACTCTGTAAATTACATTTAAGTGACTCGCAGAGGGTTCATCGAGCCACCTTCACCATTCTCTACTATTCCAATCTCGTAAAGTGCGCGGAAAGAACTAACACTTATATATTTCCGTACGAGCTCTGTTTTCCCTTATTTTATCCTGGTGATCGTTTCTCCCTATGTAGGTTGGTGTCAACAAAATATTTTCGCATTCGGAGGAGAAAGTTGATGATTGGAATTTCGTGAGAAGATTCCGTCGCAACGAAAAACTCCTTTCTTTTAATGATGTGCA
This sequence comes from Schistocerca cancellata, assembly GCF_023864275.1. Taxonomy (NCBI): domain Eukaryota; kingdom Metazoa; phylum Arthropoda; class Insecta; order Orthoptera; family Acrididae; genus Schistocerca; species Schistocerca cancellata. Next base: position 447,447,162 of record NC_064631.1, read on the forward strand.
GCCCAAACCCTGTATCATTTAAGTGACACTCTCTCCCATATTTCACGATAATACAAAACGTGCTGCCCATCTTTGAACTTCCTCGATGTACTCCGTCGGTCCTATCTGCTAAGGATCCCACACCGCGCAGCAGTATTCTAAAAGAAGACGGACAAGCGTAGTGTGGGCAGTTTCCTCAGTAGATCAATAGATGCAAAGATGGACCTCGCCATGGACGTCGGGAGTGAAGCTGCGCATCATGCATCTTACTGCGCACAGTTTGAGTCGTAACACGACGTCCTGTGGCTGCACGAAAAGCATTACTCAACACGGTGGCGTTACTGTCAGGAGTCCTCCAAGCCGTAATCCGTAGTAGCCCTTGGGTGGCCTGAGCAAGGCATGTCGTCGACAGTTCCTGTCGCTCTGTACCCCCTCAATGTCCGAACAACACCGCTTTGGTTCACTCCGAGACGCCTGGACACTTCCCTTGTTGAGACCCATTCCTGGCACAAAGTAACAATGCGGTAGCGATCGAAATGCGGTATTGACCGTCTAGGCATGATTGAACTACAGACAACACGAGCTGTGTACCTCCTTCCTGGTGGAATGACTGGAACTGATCTGCTATCGGACCCCGTCCGTCCAATAGGCGCTGCTCATACGGCTACATATTTGGGCGGGTTTAGTGACATCTCTGATCAGTCCAAGGGACTGTGTCTGTGATACAGTATCCACAGTCAACGTCTATCTTCAGAAGTTCTCGGAGCCCGGGTGATGCAAAACTGTTTTTGATGTGTGTAGATCTTTGCATTTTCTAAGTGTTCTGCCGATTAAACGCAGTCTTTGGTTAGCATTCCCCTCATTATTTTCTATGTGTTCTTTCAAATTGCAATTGTTATGATATAACTGGTTGAATTTACGGCCTTTAGATTACACTGATTTATCGTGTAACCGAAGTTTAAGGGATTCCTTTCAGCGCTCATGTGGATGACCTCATACTTCTTATTATCTAGGGTCTGGACCAGAAGACTTGCTTTTATTAAGTGATATAAGTTTCTTCACTACTCCGAGGACGCCTACTTCTAAGTTACTCATGTTGGGAGCTGTTCTTGATTCGGTTTCTGTAATATTTACTTCGTCGTCTTCGGCGAACGAATTTCGAAAGTGTGTGTTTAGTAACTTTGCTTTCGCAGTACAGATTAGTGACGGAGCACAAACTCGGAGCACAGAGAGATGACGAAGGAAATAGACGGAGCCCTTCGAGGAGAATCATACCGGTATTTACCTGAAGTGACTTGGGGGAATCTCGGTAAACCTAAATCTGGATAGTCGGAAACCAGACTTGGACCAGTTCATCACACGGACCCTGAAGACTAGCGCCGACAGCAGACTCCTCCGTAAACAGGACTCGGCTCTCTGACTCATCCTCTAAGATTAATTTGTAGCACAGACTAACTAGCTGCTTAACCATTGCTTCTAAACTTGGTTAACTCCCCTGATGCAACGCTTGGTCAGTGATTCGAGGGTTTATGCAGCCGAACAGACTCTGTCATTTGTGCCAAGACAAGCTAGCTCTGACTCAAGTTCGCTTAAGTGCTCATAATTAATAGTTCCTTTCAATTTGGAATTTATTGATGTTAAGCTTTTCGCTGTTGCAGACATGCTCTCTATATTTCGTGCTCAGGGTGGCTTATATTATGGCTGTATTGCTTGCCAGATGCTGGTGCCTGCCCAGAAACAAGGTGTTCCAACCGATGTGAAATACTTAGCATACGATTTTTTCACATCTTACAGTCCGATATCTTCACTCGATAAAGAACTCATTTCTGTTTGTTATTCCTCATACCTACTGTGCTGCATTACATTAAGTATAACGTTGAGCAAAATTTGAAAGTGTTTGCAGAGGTACAGATGCTTTTGATAAACTTTGCATATTGTTGATCTTTGCTCATACGTTGCAGTGAATGAAATGCAGATAAGCTATCGAAATATTATTTAAAACTCAGAGCAGAAAGATACCTCAATTCATTCTCGAGTTATTGGGTTTGATATCAGGCGGACGGTTGCACGCAACGAGCCCATTCCTGTCTTTCCGCATTGTGAATCATGTGGTCATAACAATCGCTGTATCTCATAAACGATTCAAGATATCGAAAGGAGGGTTTCTGCAAATGATAGCACGCAATGATGCACATATGTTGAATGATAAATACTCGAACTGTTTTTATTCGCTGAGGTAAACCAAAGAGCCGTGCATATACATGTCCACACCACCTGGAAAACGGAATAGCAGGGCACGTACATACGCCCACAGCAGCCAAGGGGTTAATGCGTGATTACTGCCTTCTTCTTCATTTATATGCATATGAGGAGTAAAAGTAACATCAGTAGTCAGGTAACCCCCTTTTAATTACTTAAACCCTTCATGCTTTTTGTAAGAATCGAAACCCTCAACTCATTTACGAGGCCCAGTCTGTTCATATCATTCACTGCGTTCCATGACAGATTTATTTCCGTAGCTGGGTTGATGGAGCAGCAAAAAGACCTGTTGGGTTGGTTGGCGTCCTGCAAATGTAAGGTTGGAACGATTTTGTGGCACTAAAGCAGATTTAAATTTTTGGAATATCAGCCATAATCATCGGAGTACTGCGGCGTCTCTTACATCACAACGGATTTTCAATCACGGACTTAACATGTAATCGTGCAGATACAGGCTTCACAAAACATATTTGAATCCAAAGTATTAGACATCACAGAATTCATTTTGGATTAGTATGAAGGAAGAAATTATCATGACTTTATTTGTTTATTTTTGATTCAATCACTTCTTTATCACATAATCGTAATGACAATTTGAAGGTCATCTTCAAAGGCTACAACTGAGAACAGAAAAACTTAAATTAAGATATGAAACGAGTGCTACTATTTTCACTACATCTGCTTGTGAGGTATTACAATGCATATCGTTCGTATTTTTGATGAAGAAGTTTTCCTGCGTCGTCAACTAAACATAAAATCAGAAATCAGGAAATTGGATACATTCAACCAAGTGCACTTTTCCTTTCCCACTCTTTGCGCTAGGTGCGCGCCTCCTCTATAAAGTTACCTTCAATCTTAAAAACAATAACGTACAACAGTTATTACAATAATATTTCAGTCAGTTATCAATCAAATACGAAAGATAATACAGGTCGTTCAAATAGTAAAATCCGTTTAGAGCAAAGTGAGGTGTTTACAGTACAGATACCCACAATATAAAACACGAATGCGTCATATCTTGCCATAAAGGAGCAATAAATATGCGAAATCTGGGATCTACGAAGTACGATGTGATTGATATAAATGCTATATCGGCCAGACAGGCATGTATCTTGACTTGAGATTCAAAGAACACACCTACGCTAGCAATAAAACAGCATTAGGTTTACATGTGCAAAAGGAAAGACATAACAAAGGTAGCAGTGGCCAACAACTAAATATTTGACATGAAGTCGAAAAACGTAGACATGTTAGAAGAACTGAAGGTCTATGTCACGAAACGCAAAGAACCGGATAAACTCCTCAATGATTATAATGAGTTTTCAACTAATGCCTGTTTTAATATTTACGACAATTTATTTAGCTGCGGTAGTCGCTGCTTTCTACATACCTGCTCCAGCAGATTGTGGGCCGCCTAGTGAACGAGTGCCACTCTGTGCTGTCCGGGCTGCGTGTGTGCTACCCAGATAAAGTAGACACCTCGCAGCCGGAAGAAGAGTGTCAGTGATCTGCAACGATGAACAGCCCTGGTCGTTCGTCTCTCTCTTCTAAACTTACGTGCAATGACGTAAACACCTAGCAGCCTGAAATACAGTGCCACCGGGTACCGAAAATCATACCGTAAGGGTTGCTACTCTCTCTCTTTTACTGTAAAGGCCTCACTTTGTTCTAAACAGATTTTACTGTTTTAACGACCTGTATTTCTTTAGTATTTGATGAATAAATGACTGAAATATTATTGTAATAATTGTCATGTTTTATTATTTTTACGATTTAAGATTATCGTATAGAGACGGCGCGCATCTAGCGCAAAGAATCGGCAAAGAAAAATACACTTGTCTGTATGTATGCAATTCCTGATTTTATGTCTAGCTGACAACGCGTGAAAATTTATGCATTAAATGCCGCCCATAGCTATGAACCATATGCATGTTAATAGCACTCTACTAAGTTCAGAAGCCGGCCTAGGTGGCCGAGTAGTTCTAGGCGCTACAGTCTGGAACCGCGCGACCGCAACGGTCGCAGGTTCGAATCCTGCCTCGGGCATGGATGTGTCTGATGTCCTTAGGTTAGTTAGGTTTAAGTAGTTCTAAGTTCTAGGGGAATGATGACCTCAGAAGTTAAGTCCTATAGTTCTCAGAACCATTTGAACTATTTTAAGTTCACAAGTAGACCTTGTGAAAACAGTTTCACTTGTCGCAGTCTTTAATTTAAGCTTTTATTTTCTCTATTGTAACACCTAAAGATGGCCCTCGAAGGCTGAAATCGATTACGATAGTATCATAAAAAAGAGCCAAAAATTAAAAAAATATGCCTTGCAAAAAAGTCAGTCACCGTCTCCGCAAACGCAATGTTGTTTTTTTCCAGAAATTTTTACATTCCTATTTCATAAGATAACAACATCTTGTACACATCACTGTTATTTAGCAGTCTATAGAAAAAAATGAATACCATTGCTTTATTAGTATTCTGCATGTTTCTATAACACGTACCTCGTTATATGCGTGACGGCGTCGAATGAATAAGAGACCACGGCAAGCAAACGTATCGGCGGTGTGTCCAAAATCATGTTCCACATCGTGATTGTCACACTGATGATGATGATGATGACGATGAGGTCCCATACTCCACGGAGCGTAGGGGGCGATGCGGGAGACCTGCACCGCTGACTAGGCAGGGTCCTAGCGGAGGTGGTTAGCCATTGCCTTTCTCCGACCGTAATGGGGATAAATGATGATGATGATGAAGATGACACAACAACACCCGGTCACCTCGGGACAGGGAAAATCCCTGAACCCGCAAGGAATCTCAACCGGTATTGGTATTTAATTGTAGATATGACCCGCCTATCACTCACGGTACAACTACTAAATTGAGAACTAGTTACAACTGTGAAAACTAGACGTTATCTCATTTCAGACCTCGAGTTAATTTTACGCAGCTTAACAGAGAGAGGAAGTAGCGCTGTGTTTATTTATGTAGGCCACTCTCGATAACCACCAGCGAGCGGCGGCCACAGCAGTCCACTTTCATCAGAGTGTCATTCTTCTGGCATGTCATTTGCCGACCACTAGAAACAGAACCCTCGGCACTACAGGTACTGAATAGTTCCATTACTTTCTATTTCTAGAGACGGTATTGTCCTACGTTTCATTCGCCTAGATTTTCCTAAATAATTTTGTTATTAAAAACCACTGGCTAACGTTTGTAATTAATTCCTTCACGTACTTTGCTATGAACAATGCCGAAAAACAATCTAGTGGCACAGAAGACGCTAAACCCATCAGTAAAATATAATAAAAATATAAGAATGCCAGCTTATTACGGTTCGTATTGTCTCATTGATACCAGTAACTTTTATTTTCTTTTTTTTCCCTACTTCTTCTCTGGGACCAGCATCATAATATAATATATAATGACATTATTATTAGAATTATCTACAGAACAGTAGCTTATAATAATTAACCTTTATCAACAAGAGACTGCTTCGGCATTTATCGCCACTGTCGCGTACCTGCGAATACAATTTTGGTGAAAAAGTGTATAAATGTGAATGCCATTCATGTTACAATGACTATACTATATTCGCGTCTAGAACGGTGTATCGTCCATATTACGTAGTTAGTGAACTGTTTTATAACTGTTACTGGTCTGATTAGATGGTAAATGACGCAAATATATTGAAAATAATACGTTAATTATGTTTCGATGTGAAGATGTCGATCAGCTGCGACGACGCAATATAGTGGAATTCTCGCAGATTGATAGGTTGATTTGGGAGAGGGGACCAAACAGCGAGGTCATATGTTCCATTGGATTAAGGAAGGATGGGAAAGAAAATCGGTCGTGCCTTTTCAAATGAACCATCCCGACATTTGCCTGAAGCGATTCAGGGAAATCACGGAAAACCTAAATCAGGATGACTGGACGCGGGTTTGAAACGTCCTCCTCCCGAATGCGACTCCAGGGTACTACCCACTGCGTCACCATGCTCAGTAGGAATTTTCCCAACGTCATCCGACGTTTCGATCGAGAACCATGTTTACAAGTGGGTTGGCAGTAATTTGACGGTTCTACTCTTACGACTTTATATGTTGACAAAGATAATACAAATTAACAGTGATATTATTTTACAGACAAAATTTTGTCACAGTTACCTTTGATTTTTGTATATATTATTTCTGACTTATCCTCTTTCATGTTCTACAAGTTCAGTAAAATATTTGAGGTATTATTTGTGTCTAAATGAGCATTCGCTCATTTAATATTCTGTGTGGGTATTTTTCTTGTTATATTTTGACTAAAGTTCAGTCTTGATCACACCATTTATGTTTCAATGATATCATTGAAACATAAATGGTGTGATCAAGACTGAACTTTAGTCAAAATATAATAATCTATTGATCACTGTCTTCCAAAAATGTTTACCAAAATTATTTTTCTTGTGTTTATATAAATTTCCGGTTCTTCAAGGGTATTCATTGGAAAACCTTTTGATATCCTGAGCAGGATTTGGAGTGTATTTTCGATAGTATCAGCAGTTCAGATCTGATTTTTCATACGTAGAACAAAGTTCGACTGATTATTTTCGCTGTTTCTAATGTGTTCTTTATATCTGATGTTAAAATTTCTTCCTTTTTGGCCAATCCCAAACCTATTACAGTTGCTAGATGTGATTTTATATACGTCTGGGTTATCGTTTTCGGAAATTCTAGTGGTGGTGGATGTAGTTTTATTTAATGGTTGTTATTGATTCGAAAGGCTAGATGAATATTTGTGGATTTAAAAAGTCTATTAATTTCGCTGGAGATTCTTCCAAGGTACACTGTTGGTCCATATCATTCTTTTTTTCTGTTTATATGATAATCCTCGAGTTGGGATTATCTCGTTATGTATTGTGGTCTGCTTTGACGCTTTACATTTTTAGTATAATTGCGTGATTATATTGGGGTCAAACTCACTTGTATAGGCTATATAACGAAGTATGTTAAGCTCTTTTTGAATCACTGGTTTTTCTAACGGGAAATATACATTTGATCATTTCATTTTACATTTCATCATTTTTAGCTACCTATTTCACGTGCGGTGTAACACAAAATATTGGTATGAGAAAATTCCTGCATTATAACCTAACACTTGGTGGCTTTACAGAGCACAGCACAAAACCTGCTTACTGCATCCTCTTTCACTCATCGCCGTGCGCCAAGCACTCCCTTACTCCAACACTACAATCTCAGACCACAAGCAGCATCTTTGGCTCTGCGGTCATGCAAAGTCAGCGATCGGCTTTACAGAGCCCATCAGAGACATATATCGTTTACGATATAATAGTTTCATTTTATTTTACATTAGTATCATCACAATATTCGGGTGCCACATATAAGCGTGCCCCAGTAGACTCCTTTCAACCTTTACATTTATTTTCAGTCTCGGTGTTGTTCATTTTCTTTTCTGTATACCTACAGTTATTGATAATTCTGTATTACACGTTATACAGTACTCAACTTTATGATAATTTTTGCGCTTTCGTTACAGTTACTTAACAGTCCTTTTGTTTATATGGTTTCCTTTTTTCTTAAATATTTTAAGCACTCAGAATCCACCATGCTTTTGAACTTTAACCTTACTTCACTCTCCAGTTCCACATTTGTCATCATATAAGGCAAAGGAGTGGCACGACAGAATTTGTCACACCGTGAGTGAGGCGGATGGAGATTCATAATGAGGTTACCAGTATGATTTCTCCATTTCCTGCTCCAGTCTGGTATGGTACGAACGAAGAACAACGGTCAGGAGCGCGAATTAGTTAAAATTCATGTAGAAGTCTTCCTAAAATATACCCTTTCGGAATTGTAACGAACACTACAAGCATGAAGCCTTTCTAGTAGCGTCTACCACTGAAACTGATTAAGCATTTTCTTATGGTCCAGCGCCTAGTAAGTGAATCCGTGATGAAATGCGTAGTTCTTCGTTGGAATCTCCATAAACTTACGAGATAAAGGTCGAAGAGTGCCGAGAAGAATTCAAGAATTGGCCGAACGAGTGTTTGGGAGTCGTTTGTGTCATGTGTGACTTACACTTTTAGTGCTCCAGCTTTTAGTGAGCAACACCGTCCATAATTCCGCATGAGCGACGTAGGGTAGGCGAGAAAAGTGTATTATTTAATTATGTATTTTACGTGTGTGTATACTAAATTTTTTTTATGTCGAATGGGGAAGATGCTGGCAAGTGATCCAACAGTTTTTTACCGACGCAGCAATCGACAGCGCGGGTCACTAAAAAAAAGGCGCCGATAACACGTGTCATCCTTATCAGATGTTTATTGCACATTCTTACAAAAATTTATGTTTAAAATTGATGTATGTTAAATGTATCAGTTCACAAAAGGTCTTAATCAAGTATTGATCATTTTCTATGACATGAAAGCATTATAAATACAAAGTGCGTTAATTTAAAGGTTTGGTGAGTAAATATGTTGAGTAGTGATTCTGCCAACGGACAAGAAAGTAATTTTTTCAATTTTACTGACTTCCGGAGAACGTTGAAAGTTTGTAGTTAGTAATCAACTGAATAAAAGAGACTTTCATTTTACGCTACTTTGATAGTTATTAATGAACAAGTTACTTTGGAAATATTAGCGATGCCGGAACATATACTGGAAGTTTCACCTATTTGAGAAGAAATGTCCGAAATATTATAGTGGCAATTCGAGAGAGTGAAAACTTACTTTCTCTAACTTTGGACAATCCATCAAATAGTTTCGCATAATGGCTTGAACTGAAATTTCCTTTTGGTGGTAATGCAAGAGTTCATATCCCAAAAAAACGTTTACGTGAACTTTTCCTCAAGTAATAGAATCTGTCACCCCGCTTACATGGGGCTCGCAAAATCGGATTTCGCAGACCGATTTCCCAATACCGCTTCTGGTAATCATGTAAACACTTCAAAATCAATTCTAAAAATCCGCTTGCGGTCGCCGGTTTTCCAATTCCGCAATCGATTTTAGCTCCCATGTGAGTAACCCGTTTTGAAACGTACTTGGGTTGTTAAGTTAAAAATTTTCGGCTAATACGAAAGGAGTGGCTTTTTGTTCGGCGAAGAATAAATAGAAATATTGTACCGAAGCTGTTTACACCTCGTCTAACTGAAGAGAAATAGCGGGTGTGCTAACTAAATCATAAACTGTAACAGCTGTTTTCCAGGCGCTATATTTAACTGGGCTAGAAAATCCGCTTCATACCTTAGCATGTAAATACGACTGCGAAAAACGGTTTCCGAAATTCGGTTTGCGTCTTTCGGAAGATGTGTCGCATGTAAACATAGTGTGTGATGCTTTCTCACTAACAGTTTAAGGTTAAAATGAGTTCGACGTTTACCTGTAAGTTAACAACGTAACCTTGAAGATTAACACATCTTACAACTCACCGAAAGAATTAACTGAAATTTTGATGGAAAAGCAGTTTAAAGTGATATTATAAAATATTAGGCGACGGAGCACTCAAATAGTATCTGTGGCTTATCGAATTCAACACGCTACGTGTCATTATTTTCTGAAATGACTAAAGTAATTTTCACACTGCGGCGACGATTTACATGAAATTTTACAACCAGTACCTTCTCAGCTAGGCAGACTTAACTATCGTATTGTTTATAGGAAGAAAGAGGAATCCATGTTTCATTAAGAAGGATATAAAATAAATAAGGAGAAACATTCGTTTGAGGTTTGGTCCCACCGATTAACACGTTGATCTATATCAGAGAAAGAAGCTATTGGAAGAATATTAAGTAATTTCTAATACATTGAAAGGAAGAACACAGCGCATTATTATATACAGAAGAAACCGGCTTAATTCCAGGAGATACCGAAGATACGGAAGAGTTCAATTAAGCATATTACATCAGGTGATAGAGTACGGAGTCACCGGAGTGCATCATCACGGCTAACGTCGGGACGAGTCGCCCACATTCCGTTGGTGTTCCACTTATGAATATCAGTTAGGCATATAATTTTCCTACAACTGTTTTTATGCTGTCGTTCTACATTTTATCGCTTGGAACATATAACAACAGGGGTCACGATTCCGCCTCTGCTTTTAATTTCGTCCACCAAGGCATTTGCGGTTTCCACGGAAGGTAACTAATGTTTGAGTGTGTGCATATACGTGACATCATTCCATTGTCCTGCTGAGGGAATCGATTGTATGCAGCGAGTTTAGCTTCCGTGTGCGAGGGGTACATTTTTTACGCTTAGGTGAGTTAGAGCAGCAGTCAAATTAATAGCGTGCTATTACTAGTGTCAGTCATCATTTGCGTTGAAACATTCGGCTGTATTTCAGTCGTGTGTTGCAGTTTCTGGCATGTACGCTCTATAGTCAAGGGAATGGAGTGCGTTACTTTAGTGGCTGTTACAATAAATCGGGGGAGGATGGAAATTGCGTTCCCCTAGCAGTTCCTGTTTTAGTCCAAGTAACTAAATATCGAATTGTTATTAAAATTTGATTTTATTTGCAATATATAGAAATGATCTTACTTTTTCAGATTGAAAAATGGAATTAGTGCTATAAAGAGGTAGTGAAAAAGGCTACTGAAAGAGCGGATAACGGGCTACAAATGTGCAGGTAAATGACTTAAAAACACCATGAGCATCGTTCAAAGACTATGTTAAATAGTTTGGAGGACTTATCGTTGAGGAATTGGTTGATAACAAAATAGGGCGATAATCAGTTTTGCATGCTCACTTAGAAGACGAATTAGTAGTGTACTGTACCCAGATGGAAAATACTTCCTATGGATTCTGTGAAACATCCCCCAAACTTCGTTTCAACGTACAGTTCGTAAAAATACATGACATCCTTTTTCAAATGATCAGGAGAGGACTGCTGGACGCAAGTGGATGTGCTCTACTTCGGCAGGCATCCTAAGCTGTCTTTATGGAAACCAGAAGCACTGTCATTCGTCAGAATTAATAGTTTTAATAAGAAAAACATGACTAAATTATATAGTATCTCGACGCCTCCCCTAGACAAAGTTAGTATAACCCACGGAAAATATTCAGCGTGGATGAAATGCACATTTCCTATGCTCAGAATAAGGGTCCAAGAATTATTGTATTGAAAGGTAAATGGGAAGTCTACAAGCTCTCGTCAGTCGACATGGGTTCATTGGTGACAGTAGTTATGTGCTTGTCTGCTGCGTGAACACCTTCCGCGAATACTGATATTCCCCAGGTGCAAGAAGCCGGAATTTATGGAGTGAGCACTTCCAGGAGCAGTAGGAACTGTCAGTGAGTCAAGGTGGATCACTGCAGAAGTCTTTGAACAATGGTTTCAACATTTTTTGCGTAATGTAAAACTATCACAAGAAGATCGAGCTGATTTAGTGTTGAATGGACATTACTCGCAGGTGCGCAACACCATTGTCGTTGATCATGCAAGAGTAAATGTAGTTCCAATGGTTTGGGCTTGCCGCCACATTCTACTAGAAAAATGCAGCCACTGGATGTTTCTTTTACGTTCCCATGAAAAACTTTCTATGCACAAAGGCATCGAGAACTGGTTGAGCTGCAGTCTTGGGCGAATCGTTAGCAATCATCAGATCGTCAATTTTTTAGCTGAAGGTTTCGTGCCTGCTACAACAATGGAGACCGCTGCGAATGGTTTCCGCAAGGCAGGAATATTTCTATAGAACCGTGACGTCTTCAGCAAGGACTACGTTGTCCATGCGAGGCAAGAAATAGTTCTTGTGGAGAGACGAACACATGAACCTGAGAGACTCTCCTGAAACCTCCACTTGAAAACAGACTCCTGTGTTGAGCCAGCATTAAATCAGAGCCGTGCCCAAAATCCAGCTGTCCACATAAGAAAAAGACAGGACTCTGTTCTTCTAGTGAGTAGTTCCTCCACAAAAGATCAGAATTCAGGAAAGATCTTTGCAGAAAAGGGACCTATCTCATAATGAAAGTAAGATATCACCCGCTTCCTTTAGGAGACCTAAGAAAACAAACACGATCAGTAGAAAATCCTCTAACTCGATTGAAAGTGAGCGCAGTGTACAATATATAATTATTACCAATTATTGTAACAGCTTCGATATTTTCTATCTGTCCACCGAGACTGGGAAAGGGAAGTGAGGGCCCACGTGCCGTACCGCCAGTGCTGACGCTGGGTTTCAGCGATTCCCAGGCGACCAATAAGCTTTGCCCAATCAGGTCGGGCAAATTTTAGCTATAGCGGGTCTGGGAGGCTGCTGGCTCTTCCGGTTACTCACCTCGGCACGTGTCGGATCGATCTGGGAGAGTCTGAAGTTTTCCGTCATCCCTACCACTATGTAGAATCTCAGTACGCCTTTCTTCCAAAAAACCACAATAGTGACAGTTATGGCTTCATCTTATTACCTTTAAATTCACTACCTATCCTGTCGCTCACGCTCCTGGCTTGGTCATTCTTTATATTGGTGGTGACTGTCAACTGATTGCGAAGGCAGCGAAGCAAGCGACCCTGAATGCCCTGTCTCTGATACACTTTATTCTTTCGATAGTTACGGAAAGAAGTGGATACGTGCTTGGTTTGGTATCACGAAACTTGCTCTTTATCTACACAAACAAATTCATATATGAAATATGTTGAGAAGGCTGAAAATAACTTCAAAACATCGTTCAGTCATGGCCTTGAAGTGATTTGTAACAATGAAAGTGTCTGGTAATGTTAGAATGAAAAAAATACATTTAAATAAACTGTGCTTTCGAGAATTTTACGAACACTTTCTTTTATTTCTGCTTTCGTAGTGTTAATGTTTATGCAGAGTATTGACTATAGCAAATTACAACAATTTATTTGTAACTTGCCTACAAGGGAAGAATAATTTCACTAATATATACATATCAATTGTCCATAACCTCTGAAGACTTATACAAGCCCTAAATTACCAAGGTGGCTAGATTTATACCCCTCAGATATTTTGTCGCACCTGTTTCTGGTGACTTACAGACGACAGTGTAATCAATACTAATAGGACGTGCGGTTTTTTCATGTACACTACATTATGTTTATTTTGGGTCAACTGAGTGCTTATGCATCAAGTGTCGAGCCTCCCAGAGTTTTCCTGGATTTCACTAAAATTAATAAATAAAGGAAATCAATGTCCTGCATCAGTCTGCGATCATTGTATATATTTTGTGAATAACTCTAACCACATCGCTATAAAAAATTTCTTTATTTATTAAACAGTTTCGCCTACTTTCATCATCACATATTTAAAAAACCTTAATGTTAAGAGTCAATATTAAAACCTAGGTATAACAGGGTGTTATGCTCTGCATTTTTTTATGTTTTTTTATCACAAACCTGCACCTTCAGTGTAGGTCTGTAGAATTCGTAGTGTCTCCAATATAAAACGGAACAGAACTGCTTTCATACACTGTTTAGTCTGTGAACATGGCACGAATGGCCATTTCAAGTTTAGTGCGTGCCCCCAATTGACTCTTTACGGCAAGAAAATTTTTTCAGCTGGGAAGTCGCCCGCCGAACTGTCATGTAGCATAGTAAAGTCATTCGAACTTTCAACCGCTATCATGAAAAACAACACATTGAAGATCCTCCTCGTGGTGGTCTCCTATGATCAACACCAGCTGATGACCACTACCCACAAATTAAGTCTCGTAGGTATTGTGGGAGAAAGGAACACACCTGTGGCTGCCTTTTTGGAGGCGACTGGGCTATGTCGATCTTGCAACCACAGACTGTGGTACGTGAAGGAGGTGAACATTGGAAAGGACAAATGGCGTTTAATTCTCGTCGCCGACAAGGGCAGGATTTGTCTGAGGCCTAATAACTGTTGTAAAAGAATATGGAGATGACAAGGTACATGCACTTGCCAGGTACACCGTCTCATGCCTCGATAGAAAGCGTTGTCAGTCATGTATTGGGCCGGAATCATGCGTGGTTGTCGGAGCCTCTCATTTCCTATCGAGAGTAATTTGGGGGGGCTGTGTACTAGCGAGGTAGGACCTTCCACCCTATTATTCATCCCCACAGTCAACATTTCAAAGCTACGCTGCACGAATATACTGCGCCCACCTCGTGAACGCCTTCCTCTAGGAATCTGTACTCAAACGAATGGAAAGTACCACCATATCTGTCAACAGTATCCAGACTGAGCATCCTTGGGTTCAGTTGAAACTAGTCGCGACAAATTCTCCTCACTTACCATGGCCACAAGAGGCTGCCGAATAACAGGATGCTTTTCAGCAGTAACGTTTCAGTCACTCTGTGGACAGCATACCAAGGTTGAGTCTAGGTTGCTAGAATGCATCGTGTGGAACAACGGGACAATGTGCAAAGACGCCACCTTTCTTCATTTTGGTTACTATTTCGTTTCATATGTGTTCAGTTTCATATGTGTTATTATATCATTGCTTGCTCTCATTGGATCGAAGTCCATTCACTGCTGCAAAAAGCTTTTTAACATTTAATGACGTAGACAATAAAAGACGTGTAACTCTCTCAAGGGACAAACCTGAAATTAAAGGAAAGAAATCAGATGTAAAATGCTATGTCCTATCTGCAGGATGTCCTAAATCCAGCCATAAAGCCGATCGATTTCCTGTAATCTCTTGTTTTAATCACTAGGCTGCTGTATGAGATATTGAATCCCTTCCGGAAGGTATGGACATGACATCAACGTCGCGAAATTATTTACAGGTTGCTTTCTCGTACTGAAGAACAAAATGGGTTCAGTTTTACTTTGCCGCTTTTAACGCTATCCATGTTAAATCTACAGGTGAGGGCTCAATAACTAAAAAAAGTTAATTATAGGCGAGCACAAAGCAACAGACTGATTTCAGTGAAGTAGGGCTACATTTACGCGTTACTGCACGACGCGAAAACGGCAATCATCTGTGGCTGTTTTCAAATCGTTTAGAACGCTTTGTTGCTCTAGTGACTTACGATAAGCTATGTGCTGATCTTTGGATTCACTATTAAAGAAAAGATTATGGTTTATGATGCCGACAGTGTATCCAACACATATTGGGACCCCACCGGTATATAATGCATTGGCAGCTGTTCGGCGAAGCACCACTGACTAATATTGATAAAGCGGGTTGATTCACCAAATATTATCACAGATATCGCAACGTCAACTCGAGACTGCATAATCAGTGGTGATTAACTGATTCACACTGCCCTTGCAGCACTATCAACTGAGCTCGATCTAGACACCAGAGAAAAGAGTAAACAATACTGACCCCATTATTAAACTTGCAAAACAACAGCGAAAGAAGCATTCCACTACATAATTTACGAATGGTTGACAGGTCTAGTAATGTTGCAAGAAACAGCTAGGAACAGCTGAACGTGACTATCACAACAGTTTTGTACAAAGTTTCTGGCAGATAAACGCACAGTAGTGTGTTGACAGTTACGTCAAGTAATCAGTGTCAAACGTTTCTGGCAGATAAACGCACAGTAGTGAGTTGACAGTTATGTCAAGTAATCAGACTCAAAAGTTAGCGTGAATTGGCTAAATCTAGCGTTGTGTAATGAGAAAACATATTTTTCATAAGTTGTCTGCCACCCAAATATAAACTGATACAAGCTTGTGTCAACTCTACAATACAACTCAAGGACGTTTATTAATGTCGAAAGCTCTTCAGACGTTATGGTACCTGAATATTTGCTTACTTCCTAACAAGCGATAGGAGCTTCCTCTGAAGAAATAATTGATAAAATTCGTTGTGTCGTCGTTGCAGACGGTCTCAGTGACATTCCCGATGATGTTGAGTGATAGTTATATCGTCTGAACGTCTATATAACACCTCGGATGAAGTTCACCATATGACGAAGACGTGTACACGATGATTGCTATATTTATTAACTCGAAGTCAACAACATTCGAGAAATGAACCCTCAAAAAGGTGTATGTAAAAGTTGATGCATAATTCGAACATCTTCTGGCACCGTTGTACAAGTATAGGCGAAATGTGCGTTCATGTGGCAACACATCCACAGACAAAAGTACGCTCAAAATATCAAGCAATTAGTGGATTAAATTGAAAATGGCGTAGAAAGAAGGAAAATTATTTGTTATTTTTTTTACTTTAACACACGGAATGTCAGGACCTCTTTAGCCACCTTCTTCACCCATGATTTGCTTACAAATGTCTCTCATGCAGCCATTTTCGGTAGAACATTAAACTCAACGCTTCGTAGTAAAAACTGTTGATTACAAAGGACTCTACCATTCAACACGGATAACACGGAGCAACAAAGCCTTACGTATATTCCTGGTCCATTAAGAAAACTGCCGTTGATAGTTAACTCGGGAAAGGTTTTACGAATAATTTTTGATAGTAAACACTCCTTATCATTCATGTTAAAAATAGGTGGCGACCAGCTTTAATGCTGACGACAGTTTTACATAAATCATACTAATTCAAAAAGACATAAATTGTTTGCTTGTTAATTTACAGTTTCTACTTAACATTTTTGTAAAAACTGCTACAAAACCGTGTTCTAAAAGGAAGAATTGTCCAAAACTTTCATGCTCATACAAGACAATTATACTTACTAAGATAATGGCACGGTACACTTGTTTGCTTCTTGTGCTCTTGTGTGACTACTTCAAAATCGATTGACCTCAATTACAGTAGCAAATCAGTGATACAAACGTATTAGCTGAAATTACAGCGCAAAAAGTTCCTAAAGTGACTTTATTCCTGGCGTATACGTGACGTCAGCGCAGTAACTACGGTGCCAGCTTGAACATATAACTGTAAATAACAGATGTGCAATCGATTAGTCAGTGCGAGCTGGCATTGTTAAGTAGTGGGCATGTGGCCGCTGCGTGTCAATGTGTTGTACAACAAACTGCAATGGGGTAAAATCTCTAAATTAAGTGTTCAAGTCATTCACAAGAATGTTTTGAAGAAGAGAAATGTGCACAGAATACCAGAATCATTTAAAGTATCATTTCAATTTCCCTCTACTTATTATTAATCCAGTCTCTAAACTTTCTGGACTGAAGGGGTACAAGCAATCAGACAGGTAATTCCAAAATTTTAATTTCAAATACACATCGTCACTTACTCGCTGACGGTTTCGAATACGGGATGATGTGGGGGAAGAATCACTCTATAGACAGAGGCAAATATGCTGTATTACACTTATTACGTGTTAAGTTGGATGACTGAAAGAGAGTAAAGCTGTTGTCTATTCTGACAATAACTATATCTCTAAGAAATTATTTTACTAACACTGATGTCATTGTAGGAAAGTGGGTAATACAGCAAATTCTATGAGCAACATTGAGAGAAAGCAAATATTATTCATGAAATTTAAACGAAAGTAATTTGTACAACTATTTTACAGGTTCGTAAGTCGAATACGCAATATAATTACAACAAAGAATGACCAAGAACCGACAGATGTTAGGAACTGCTGTATATGTAAAAGGCGAATGAAGTTAGATCTGGGCAAATGGAACGCTGAAATAGAAAGTGCAAAATAGCATATTAAGCATGAAATAGGGAGGAACTTCATAAAAACTGCTATCTAGAGGTAAAATACGAAAAGCTCAAATTATACATCTAAAACTCGCACAACAGATATTGTGGAAATAGAAAGTGACATTCATGTGCATATTTCACAGAAAGGATTGGTAGTCAGGGACTCATATTGTTGGCCAATATATATATTGTACTAAGATTTAGATTGTACTCTTTTTGCAAACATGTGCTTTTTAAATCGAATAATGCCTATTGACATTCACAAAGTAAAAGTAGGGTAAATCAGAATGTCAGTTACGTTTGTTGCAGGGGCCTAATGCGAGTCGTTTACGAGATACCGCATTTTGAAAAGTTTCGATACCGACATTTGTCTGTGCTAATCAACCTACGTAGTTGTTCGGTACGCTATTGTAATATATCTTACAGTGTACTTATGTGTTCCTTGAGTGCTTTGCGACTTGCTAGTCACTTAGTGTATGACATTCCAAACAGTATGTCTGAAGTGGACGATGGGATTTACTACTTCAGAGAAAAAAGCTGACTGCTCATTGCTTATGGAGAGTGTAGGAAGAATGTAGTCCCAATTGACGTCAACCGTCTCGACAATTATTTATCAATCTTTTCAGCCAGTTACGTGAACACTAGAAGGAAACAATTGATGACAGAAGACGGGGAAATTAATGTGCGTGCTGTTCCAGTTGATCCGCACGTTAGCTCCCGAAAAAGTGGCAAGGGTCAGGTGAGAGTCCTACGCATTCTCCGTAGACGTAGGCTCCCTCTTTATCACGACTCTCTCCGTCAACAGCTGCATGGGAACGATTGTGAGACTCGTATCAAGACAGGACTCTCCAGATGTGTCATGTTCAGTAACGAAGCTACATTTACCAACCATGGCCAAGTGAACCGCCGAAACATGCCCTATTGCTCTGTGGACAATTCCCCTCGGCTTCGTCAGGCGGAACGTCAGCGTCCAAGGAGTGTAAACGTGTGGTGTGGGATAGTGAACTATCAACTCATAGGCCCTTTTGTCATAGACTGAAACTGAACGTGCCTCCTTGTAGATCATCTTTTACAGATGCTAGAACACGTTCCTCTACAGACTAGGAGGAATATGTGATACCGACATAATGACTGTCAAGCTCATAGTGCACGAAATACTACGGCATGTCTCCACGAATTGTTTCCAAATCGTTGAATTGGACGCAGAGCACCTGTACCTTGGCTGGCCCGTTCCTCGGCTATGATGCCTGTAGACTTTGTCTGCGGAGAAAGCTGAAAGACGCTGTCTACAAGGACATACCAACTACACCCGATGATATGCAACGACGTATCACTGCAATCTGGTCCGACATCTCCGCTGAAATACAAGCACATGTGCAGCAGTCGTTTCACTCTAGACTGGAAAAGTCTATTCCCACCGGTGGTCATTCCGAACACAGCCTGTGATGATCAGTTGTATCGTTACTGATCAGAATCGATGTGAATAGTGTATTCCCTTGTGTTGTTCTTCAGTGCGTACTACCGCAGGTATTGCACAAGGGTCGGTGTGGGAAATTTTCAACATACGATATGTCGCAAACGACTCTCACTAGAATCGTACAATAAACACCAATGAGATCCTGATCTACCTAAATTTTAGTTTGTTAATGTCAACTGGCTTTTTTCCATTAAGAAAATGTATTTTTGTACAAAAATAGATTTTAAAAGTATTTCTACAGTATGTTGATTCGTTAACAATATTCGTCCCTGACTACCAATCCATTCCGTGCAAACAACACGTCAATATCACTTTCCATTTCCGCAACATTTGTGGTGCACATTATAGGTGATTGCCCCTGTATATTAAAGTGAATAGCTCGTAGAAAGCAAATCAATAGTAAGAATGCAAGAGATGAGAAAGAATAGACTTTCAAATAAAATGTTTAGGAAGTCCATAACTGACATCGCATGTAGGATGGCTATTAGCAGTTTTTGGGAAAATAAAATGTTCCATTTCCCCACAAGTTTCCAACCAGTGTCTTTTTCGTGATATCTAAGCATTGGATTTTTCTTTCTCAGCATAATTTTTTTTTTTTTTTTTTGGGTGAACTGAATAATGAAGCTCACATTACCGAGATCTGCTGAAAACTGGAGAAGTCTACTTCAGGAATTAATGAGACAAGTCTGATTAAAAAATAAGTACAACTGAATGAAGTTCTCACCTTTTACCAGGAAATTTTACTGAGATCTTACTCCTGGTCGACAGTATCATCGAAATATTTCCTCAAAAAGATAAAATTAAAGATTGATCCACCTTTACGTATGTTCATATTTATTGTTTTGCTTAGTAATTGTTTACCTGCAAAAAGATGGACCTATCTTTAACTCATAATTTTTCTCAAAACACAGGAACAGAACTGATATTTTCTGACATTGGTGTGCTTAACAGCAATCAAGGAAAGAAACAGAAAATTTTATTTCAATGCTGTAATGCTCTGCTACTTTTAGCGCACTGTTATTACATATGCCTTTGGTTTATCTATGTTAAGTCTGACTGCAGTTCCCCAGTTAATAGACCAGCACAAATCCTGCCTAGCCTATATAGACAGGAAGCCTAAATTAAACAATAAATAGAATCAAAAACATATAGTATCTTGGTTGGCTCCACTGATGATAATACATTCATGAATAACTTTTCTTGGTGCTTATGCTTTGGTACAGGTTATGTGGCTTACGCCTGGTTACTAATAAGAAAATGACATATGTTTACTAATCTCGCTGCTTGCTCTAAAGCGAACAATATCGTGCAGTCATCTCACTTATATACTAAAATAGAAACATTAACAAATATACTGGAATGTAGGAATAACACACAATACATAATAGTTGTTTAATGAATCACAAAAATTTGCCTTTTTTGAGATATATAAGTTCTTGAAAGAATTTAATTCTGAAATGTTGCAAAATCACACTTTTTATTCAGACGGCTTACATCTGCCAGGCTTGATCAGTCCAGTTTCTGCCATCTCTATCTGCTCTTATTTCAGTAGTCTGACTTTTATGGCTCCAGTATACAGCAATATCTCTAGGAGGTTGAGCCTCTAGAGGTGGCGTTGGCACAGCTGATTTTCATTCTCTGTAATTTCTTCATACGCTTCTTCAGATGTAATCAATAGTGATTCTTAACTGTAAAATAATTAAAGATTTTCAATATCCGTATCAGAACGATTACCATGAAATACATCATCTAAAAGCTGCACCATTTCTGTTTCGGATATACTTGTCCATAATAACTGGTTGGCCCTTCTTTAATTCACGCCCTCAGTTTTGTAAAGTAGACCACTAAATTAGTAAAACACCACATCCTAATAAACACTAACTAATATAATTGGAGCAATGGATGACCAGCGTAAAACTGTACCAACTGCAAGCTTCTCAAAATTGTATGAAATCAATTCGCAGACGTGCAAGGTGCCATTTACGATACATCTAGGAATAAATGGCTTTGAATAAATAAAATAAAGTAAAATTGGATGAAATGTTAACAGGATTTAAGCATTGTTGTGAAAAGGGATAAAGCTAAATCCTTCATGAACTCATGCTCAACTCTACAGATAGCTACAATTTTAAGATGCTTGCTTGACGACATTTGAAGTTTGGGTGTGACAGTGAGTCGTGCACGGATAGCCAAAAGATAAAGCAACCGTTCGCGATAAGTGGCAATCCGGTTTCGAGTCCCGCTCCGGCGCAAATTTTCATTGTCGTCGTTCCATTCTACAGCTGATGGTTGTCATTATTCGAAATTGTGAATACATTTAATGTATCACCAATTTTATGTGCATGATTCAATTTTAAATAAATGGAGAGTTGTTCTACTTTGGCAAAGCAATATAAAAAAAAGTAGATGAATGAAAAATTAGTATAAGGAGCGTCAAAAACTCGCTCATGAAATCGGTTTGAGAAATTCAGGCTGAAGACATTTTTATACATTAATGGTGAAACATTTTATACGTTTTTGGACATGTATGCCCCAATGATGAAAAAAGGAAACTAAAAATCCAAGACAAGATACAAGTCAAGCAAGTCAGTGCTAATATGCTACATTACTACACCTCTTTATTGACATTTATTTCGTAAAATTGATGTTTATAGCCGCAGTGTTACCTGAATGTGTGTTATCACATGTTGATACCACCCCACGGCATCAAAACTGGCAACAGAATTCCATGTTTCCTTCAGATGCCGATAGCGGTCGTGCACGATCTTTCGGACCCAATGGAGCACACCCACTCAGCCACGCATCCACTGGCTCTGTACCACGAGCACCCTCTGCCGCCACAATAAATAATGGCTGGTGGCAGTGACGCACCCCACTCACACATGGAGCCTCTTCACTGTGTGATGCTGCATGGACGCCGCCTAGCCATGGCTCTTATTCTATCATTCATGCCTTAAGACAGAGAGCCTCGACGTTTTTGACATTTATAGCTGGATTGTGTTCCCTGCTTCATCATCTGCAAAGAGTCTTCATACGCTTGGAGAAATACAACACAAGTAAATCTTCTGTTCACTGCAAAAGTCATTCACTGATCATTTCCGCTCTGGTCCAGCTTTCCTTCGACAACTGCTGCCGCACCACTATGTAGCCCAACTCCCATTACTGATGTGTACAAAGGCTTACAAAACAGAAAGTGTTAGAGTGATTGTTATGAAAATGTCTGATGCAACAACATGTGCAGCATGGAACTAATGCATTAGTGCACACACACACACACACACACACACACACACACATTGCATTTATTTAATATTAAATACTGCACATAAACCTCGACATTAATTTTCCATATTTATATTCACCTGCCTTGACAACCTATAGCTCGGGGGATTATTTGTATATGCCGAAGCTCTGTAATATAAATTATCTTTCTTCTTCTTTTGAACTCCTTTTGATACATAAACTCGAATACAAGTACAAGAACCGAGGTACAGTACTTCAATGAAGCACTTCAGAAAATAACAAGGTCAAGATTTCACGCAGATGGTTGACTATTTCTGAAGTATGCAATACGTTTCAAAAGCTTTTCATCTACTCATAATTCTAGCACAACCTCTAAACCTATGACATACAAGCAGCATATTATTGCACATCCAGAAATATTGAGTATTAATATTTACCATCTAAGGACCGTTGTAGAAGATGGACCAAAGAGTAATGGACAGCACTGAATTCCTGGGGTTTTCATTATGTCTTTGTTTTTCCTTCAACTCTGTATGTCGGGATACTCAAAGCAGCCGCAACACCGCCGAAACACGACAACGGCGCCGCCTGCGGGTACATCAGAGGGGTGGGATGGGAGGGGCCAGGGTTAACCGCGAGCGGGAGTGTTGCGGGCTGGCCTAACGACCAAGGCGCCGAGCCGCTCTCCGACGCGATGCGATGGCCGAGCTAATGCGTAGCCGTCCCACAGGGAGCGTAGCGACGGGCCCTCTCCTGGCCTTCCAATCGAAGCTTGGACACACGGGTAACACTTGCTGGTAAGCCTAATTTGTCGGACAGGGGTAGTGTGTCACAAATATAAAGCTGTAAATTCGCGTCCTGATCAGTTTAAACCGTTCAAAAATATTTCGCATCATCCTACTAACACAGATTGGGTTATTTTTATCAGGATACTCTTTATTGATATTGTTACCCTCAGTGAATGTGAAAAAGAATTACAGAACGTGGTGAATGGGATGAACATGTCCTGCACACAACATGGATTGAGAAGTAGAAGAAATGAGTTTAACGATAAACATCACATAAAAATTGGTGATGTAGATCAGCTGAACGAATCTCATTCCTCAGTACAGTTCAATAGAGACTCTGTGTCTCCAATCATGAACACTATAACATAGTGCGTATTCACTGGTCATTCTTTCAATATTCCTCGAAGGGTCATTTCCTACTAGCCCATGCACCTGTTTCACGTTACGCCAAGAAGTGTCCTCAACCTTGAAAGTTGCGGTATTGGCGTTCACCACAGCATAGACAGCTGCAGCTATGAACACAAAACATTTGCGATATGAGTTGTATTGCTCGCCCAATGTCAACATCACCTGATGACATATACATACAAGTTAGAAAATTTTGTCTCTTAGGGAGCCCAGGGAGAATACAAGGCTACCATTTTCGGAGGCAACTTGTGTTTTAATAATAACTGAACTCGTCGCTCTTTTCATGAATCTCAGATAGATTAGTGCCACTCGATCTGTTCGTAATCTTTACAATAATTCTCATTTATTTTTCATTCTGAGTTACGCATTTTTAACTGCATAGCATGCTTCGATCACTTTGGATCATCTTCAGATCTAAGCAGTTGTGTCAGAAACTCTTCTTATCAGTTCATAACTCCCTGTCAGAGGTTACGGATAGACAAGAGGGATTCTGACACAATCGCTTGGATTTGAAGATGATCCTGAGTGATCGAAACACATCATGTAATTAAAAATGTGCCACTCAGACTGGAGAATAAATCAGAATTGTTTTAAATAACAATACAGTTGCTTATTCTCTCGGGACGAATATGTCGGCTATAATGAAAATGACTGCAAGAGCGGATAAGTGGAGGAATTTTCGCGCATTCAGCTTAACAGCTCATGCATCCAAGTTGATGACAAGAATGATATACAGAAGAATGGAGAAGAAAATTGAGGATGTGTTAGATGACGATCAGTTTGGCTTTAGGAAAGGTAAAGGCTCCAGGGAGGCTGTTCTGACGTTGGGGTTGATAATGGAAGCAAGACTAAAGAAAAATCAAGACACGTTCATAGGATTTGTCGACCTGGAAAAAGTGTTCGACAGTGTCAAATGGTGCAAGACGTTCGAAATTCTGAGGAAAATAGGGATAAACTGTAGAAAATGGTTCAAATGGCTCTGAGCACCATGGGACTCAACAGCTGAGGTCATTAGTCCCCTAGAACTTAGAACCAGTTAAACCTAACTAACCTAAGGACATCACAAACATCACAAACATCCATGCCCGAGGCAGGATTCGAACCTGCGACCGTAGCGGTCTTGCGGTTCCAGACTGCAGCGCCTTTAACCGCACGGCCACTTCGGCCGGCGATAAGCTGTAGAGACAGATGGGTAATATACATCGTGTACAGGAGCCAAGAGGGAACAATAAGACTGGAAGGCTAAGTGCGAAGTGCTAGGATAAAAGAGGTGTAATAGAGGGATGTAGTCTTTCGCCCATACTGTTCAATCTATATATCTAAGTAGCGATAATTGAAACAAAAGAAAGGTCCAAGAGTAGAATTAAAATTCAGGGTGAAAGGTTATCAATAATAAGATTCGCTGATGACATTGCTATCCTCAGCGAAGGTGGAGAAGTGTTACATGATGTGCTTATCATGTCTATGGAGTACAGAATAAGGATTGAGAGTAAACATAAGAAAACGAATGAGGAATAGTAGAAATGAGGATAGCGAGTAACAACATCAGGACTGATGATCATGAAGTATATGAAGTTAAGGAATTCTCCTACCTAGGCTGCAAAATAAAAACATGACGAAAGGAGTAAGGAGGACATCAAAAGCAGATTATCATTGGCAAAAAGGACATTGATGACTAGTATCAAACATAGATCTTAATTTGAGTAATAAAATTCTGAGGATGTATGTCTGGAGGACAGCAATGTATGGTAGTGAAACAAGGCCAGTGGGAAAACCGGAACAGAAGAGAATCAAAGCATCTGGTGCTGCAGAAGAATGCTGAAAGTTAGGTGGACTGATGAGGTGAGATGATGATGATGATGATGTTTGATTTGTGGGGCGCTCAACTGCGCGGTCATCAGCGCCCGTACAAAGTCCCAGTCTTTACACAGTCCAATTTGGCCACTTTCACGAATGATAATGATGATGATGATGAAGTAATGAGAACAACACAAACACCCAGTCCTCGGACAGAGAAAATCGCCAACCAGGCCAGAAATTGAAGCCGGGTTCCCGTGATCGAGAGACAGCAAGGCTAGCCACTAGACCACGAACTGTGGACTGACGATGTAAGGAATGAGGTTCTGCGCAGAACAGGCGAGGAAAGAAATACACTCCTGGAAATTGAAATAAGAACACCGTGAATTCATTGTCCCAGGAAGGGGAAACTTTATTGACACATTCCTGGGGTCAGATACATCACATGATCACACTGACAGAACCACAGGCACATAGACACAGGCAACAGAGCATGCACAATGTCGGCACTAGTACAGTGTATATCCACCTTTCGCAGCAATGCAGGCTGCTATTCTCCCATGGAGACGATCGTAGAGATGCTGGATGTAGTCCTGTGGAACGGCTTGCCATGCCATTTCCACCTGGCGCCTCAGTTGGACCAGCGTTCGTGCTGGACGTGCAGACCGCGTGAGACGACGCTTCATCCAGTCCCAAACATGCTCAATGGGGGACAGATCCGGAGATCTTGCTGGCCAGGGTAGTTGACGTACACCTTCTAGAGCACGTTGGGTGGCACGGGATACATGCGGACGTGCATTGTCCTGTTGGAACAGCAAGTTCCCTTGCCGGTCTAGGAATGGTAGAACGATGGGTTCGATGACGGTTTGGATGTACCGTGCACTATTCAGTGTCCCCTCGACGATCACCAGTGGTGTACGGCCAGTGTAGGAGATCGCTCCCCACACCATGATGCCGGGTGTTGGCCCTGTGTGCCTCGGTCGTATGCAGTCCTGATTGTGGCGCTCACCTGCACGGCGCCAAACACGCATACGACCATCATTGGCACCAAGGCAGAAGCGACTCTCATCGCTGAAGACGACACGTCTCCATTCGTCCCTCCATTCACGCCTGTCGCGACACCACTGGAGGCGGGCTGCACGATGTTGGGGCGTGAGCGGAAGACGGCCTAACGGTGTGCGGGACCGTAGCCCAGCTTCATGGAGACGGTTGCGAATGGTCCTCGCCGATACCCCAGGAGCAACAGTGTCCCTAATTTGCTGGGAAGTGGCGGTGCGGTCCCCTACGGCACTGCGTAGGATCCTACGGTCTTGGCGTGCATCCGTGCGTCGCTGCGGTCCGGTCCCAGGTCGACGGGCACGTGCACCTTCCGCCGACCACTGGCGACAACATTGATGTACTGTGGAGACCTCACGCCCCACGTGTTGAGCAATTCGGCGGTACGTCCACCCGGCCTCCCGCATGCCCACTATACGCCCTCGCTCAAAGTCCGTCAACTGCACATACGGTTCACGTCCACGCTGTCGCGGCATGCTACCAGTGTTAAAGACTGCGATGGAGCTCCGTATGCCACGGCAAACTGGCTGACACTGACGGCGGCGGTGCACAAATGCTGCGCAGCTAGCGCCATTCGACGGCCAACACCGCGGTTCCTGGTGTGTCCGCTGTGCCGTGCGTGTGATCATTGCTTGTACAGCCCTCTCGCAGTGTCCGGAGCAAGTATGGTGGGTCTGACACACCGGTGTCAATGTGTTCTTTTTTCCATTTCCAGGAGTGTATATGGAAAACACTGACAAGAAGAAGGGACAGGATCGTAATACTTCCGCTAAGACATCAGGGAATAACTTCCATGGTACTAGTGGGAGCTGTAGAGGGCAAGCCGGCCGCGGTGGTCTCGCGGTTCTAGGCGCGCAGTCCGGAACCGCGCGACTGCTATGGTCGCAGGTTCGAATCCGGCCTCGGGCATGGATGTGTGTGATGTCCTTAGGTTAGTTAGGTTTAAGTAGTTCTAAGTTCTAGAGGACTGATGACCACAGCTGTTAAGTCCCATAGTGCCCAGAGCCATTTTTTTGTAGAGGGCAAAAATCGTAGAGGAAGACAAGGACTGGAATACATGCAGCAAATAATTGAGGACGTATGTTGCAAGTACTACTCTGACGTGAAGAGGTTGGCCAAGGAGAGGAATTCGTGGCGGGCCGCATCGGACCAGTCAGAAGACTGTTGACGTAAAAAATATAATGAAAATGTTTCTAATTTATTGCTGCAGATGAAAGCTCCTCTGTAAAGTACTGCCTATAATTTCACACAATAAAAGTTGACTCTGATGTAACACAGTGAATACATTAGGCCATTACAGAAAATTGCTTGAAATTATCCGTCCTATTCCATACTGAACGTTTTTATTGCATTTGCGTTATCAGTTTCCTCCACGTGTTTCGAGTTTTCGTATTTGGTTTCTCTTTTAGAAAATACTCCCAGCGTTACTAACAAACATTGGAAGTAAGAACCAAGTCATCTCTATAGTAAGACAGTAGGTTTTGTGGTCGAGCGCTTCCCTGAAATAATACTGCATAGCCGGGCGTGAGAACACTGTTCATTTTAACTTGGACAATTCATAGAAAAGCCTTTTAATCGAAACACAAGGTTAATATAAGTCCATTCTGATAATTAGTTATACTTAAAAGACAATGTTTTAATCACAGATAATTAAAACGCCGATAAGATATGTCGACGACTCACGTAAAACTTTGCCTTGACAGATTCCAGTTACAGTTTCGTAAACATCTCATCAACCGGAATCGTTTCTTATACATAACAACAGCTTTCTGTTGAATTTTTATTTAGAAATTTTTGAAGTGATTTTTGTTCTTGCATAATTTTAATCCTCCCACCCCCTCGTTCAAAACGGTCATTAATATATAATAAACAAGATTTCTGTGTGGAAAGAAGCGGCAGTTCGTGAGAGACTCTGAATGTCAATTAGATGCACAGAATTATCGATGTAATTGGCCACCAAAATAACTTGAAATTGTACGAAACTTTACGTGATCCATAATACACGTACTAATTCTAGCATAGAGCTTGTCTGACGTCATGGCATTACGTGACATGCACACAGAAAATAAGGAGTAGGGACAGCTACAGATGTGCATATTTTTCCAGATTGTGCTGTAGAGCTTTTGTCTGTTATGAAGCCTGTAACATGCAGCGACATATTTCGCTACATTTCACTTGTGTTGTTGTTCTTGTACTGAACGCTAACAAACAAACACTACCTGAAATTATTGCTTGTTCTTTATGGAGCTAAGATCACGTCAAACAAAAAAAAGTTGCTTGGACCTGCAACCATGAAGAACCAACGGCCACAAGATAAGTGTATTCACAGCAGTCGTGGATTTATGATTCTACGTTATTAACGGGTGTTTGTACTACTGCCGTATTAAATTAAAATAAGTTATACTGTAACTGCGAAATCTGTATGCAACTGTCTCCAGACGATCAATTTGGCCTCCAGACATCCATTACAAAGAACAGTTCCAAAATACACACACACACACACACACACACACACACACACACACACACACACACACACACACACCTCACCCGCCCTCACCAGATATCCAACGCCGAGAGGCATGAGGAGGGTAAGTTACAGAAATATTAAATGGCCTCTAGATCAAGGGAGTTGTCGGTGAAGACTGTAGAGGTGGCCAGGTACCAGTGGACATATCCAGAATGCGGTCTCACAGGTTCAACAGCGAGATGGATCTGTCATCTTATGGGCTGGTTTCACTGACGGATGTTGGACACCTCTCATCGCTGTCGATGGTAATTTGACGATGGTGCAAGTTGAGGCAAGATCCTCCACACTTTTACCAGCTCATTATTCAGTATTTCGTCATGCATTCCTCTATCAATCCCCGAGCACATGGTGCTCGCCTTCGGAAAGTAAGGCTATAATCTAAGTCTTACCCATCTCATTTCGTCGTCCACGGTTCCTTCCAGTATCGCGAGTGCTACTCACAGATGTCTTAACACATGCTCTGTCATAGTATCATTTCTTCTAATTAGTGTTTTTCATGCATTCATTTCGTCATCGCTTCCGCAAATGAGCATCTAAATTACTGTCTTACCACACCACCAAATTTTTCAGCATCCGTCTGTAACACATCATCTCAAATTTTCTTATTTTCCGATTTTCCCGCACTCCAGGAATAATTTCCATTCAGTTTTGTGCTCCAAATGTATATTCTCAGGAACTTCTTCCTCAAATTAACGCGTAACTTAGATACAATCAGAATTATTTTAGAAAGAAATGCACTCTTGCCAGTACTTATCTGCTTATACTCCTCGCTTCGTCCATGATAAATTATCGTGCTTTCAAGGCAGCAAAATTTCTTCAGTTTGTCTACTACTTTGCCCCCAATTTTGATGCCAAGTTTATCGCTAATCTCAATTCCGTTATTTCTTATTACTTTTGTCTTTCTTAATTCGTCTTCCAGTCTACATTCTGTGCTCATAAGGTAGTTAATTACACTCAGCAAATCCCGTAATTTTTCTTCATTTTCCCTTACGATAGCAATGTCATCAGTAAATCTTATCATAGATATCCTCTCAACCTAATTTATCATCACACTCTTGAAACATAGTTTTTTTTATCATAGCAACTTTCACATACAGACTTTTTAGTAGAGGAGAAACACAGCATCCCTACCAAATATCCCTTTTTAATCCGAGCGGTTCTTTCGTGGTCTTCTGCTCTTACTGTTCTCTCCTAGATACTGTGCGTAGAGTATATTATCCATTATAGTGTGTACCTACTTTTCTGAGGATTTCAAACATTTTCCACCACTAAACGTTGCGGAACAGCTTTTAGAAACTCATGAAATCTTACGCTACCATTGTCAAGGGTAACTTTACGGTTGCCTATCTTATGTTCTAGTCGACTCTTAAAAGTCAAAATATCATGATTAGTCTACATCCGCTTCTGAACAAGCTTCCTATGTGTCCAGATCTTTCCCAATCATACATCATCTCATACTATTTTAGACCAATGTGTTTGCTATTACTAACTGAAATTTTTTGCAGGCTGCATGGAGCCTTTGTCTTCTCTCAGTCCTGTTTCGTAGCCTATATTCTCCTGTGCCTGTGTCTTCTACTCCTTCGCCTATTATGCATTCCAGTCTCTCATAATTATTAGATCTCCATCTTTCTTTAAAAACTGAATTACCCAAGTATACTGCTGTACCTCGTCATATTTTGCTTGTACCATCACGTGTATACTTTCTTTATAGTTTTCGGCATTGGTTCTTTATCGATGCTGATGATAATAATCTTTTCGCTGATATAATTTCACCAGCTCATTCCATTCTCTATGCGTCTGACTAGAAAATTTTTCCATCTTCCCATTTTACTTCACTGAGACCTACTACGTCTAAAATTAGCATTTATACTCCGATTATATCAACCTGTAGTGTAGGGGAGGCCTCTTTTATTAGCAAACGAAACATCCTCGATTCCGGTTTCGATTCCTGATATCATTTAAATTTTGAATAAAAAGCCATGAGCAATGGTGGCCGAAGTCTCCCGGTATAACTTGCCACCCTTGATCTGCCAAGGGCTTTATCAAAGATGGTGGAAGCGTAGCCTGAGTTTCAGGGCAAAATTTTTCTCTTGGGGTCAGAAATTACCGTAAAAGGTGGAATAGTCAGTAATAGTCAACGGCAAGAGGACGCAGAAGGCAATGAAAGCCACTGAATTAACAACACTCTAGTATATCCATAGGACATGTGGCCTTTAACTAGAAAAGAATAATGATGAACTTTCCATTGGCAAGATTCCTGACGAGCCTTCCATTCTGATCTCTGGTACGGGACTGCCAAGGGGGAGGTGACAACAAGAGTCGTAGCGTGGAATGGAAATAGTATGAAGGTGGTATGGAAGATAGAAAATCTGTAAAGGGAAGTGCAAAGGCTCTGTCAGGATATAGTAAGTGCCAGTGAAGTCGAATCGAAAGAAAATAACGATTTTTGGTCAGACGAATATAGGATAATCTCAAAAGCAGTAGAAAATGGTATAACGGAGTAGGATTCGTTAGGAATTGAAAAATGGAGTAGAGTCATTTATTGCGAACAGTTCCGTGATAGTATTGTTCTCATCAGAATCGACAGCAAACCAGTCGCCAAGAACATCAGTTCAGAAATACGTGCTGACGTCACAAGCTGAAGATGAAGAAAGTATTTAAGGATACTGAGCTGGTAATTTAGTGTGTAAAAGAAGATGATTATCTAACAATCACGGGGATTGCCATGCGGCTGTAGAGGAAGAAATAGAAGAAAGAGTTATGGGATAATATGGGTTTAGAAGTTGGAATGAAAGAGGAGATAGACTAACTGAGTTCTACAATAAACCGTTGGTAATGGTAAACAAACTGCGCTAAAATCACAAGAGGAGGAGTTACACTCGATAAAGGCCTCGAGGTAGGGGAGATTCCAGTCGGGTTACATCATGACCAGCGTCTGTGATACGCATGCGCAGTACCGCAGTGGTGGAGCATATAAGGCCGTGCATGGCATCTTGTCGTCAATCTTGTGACTCACTCTGAGGATGGCCGGACGATACGCTGCTCTAATATCAGTGGAGGAAGTTGTATTTGCGAGGCTGCTTTCCCGAAATTTGATGGACTATTCATTGCGCCGTGAGAAGTTAGAAATGCACATCGTATACTGTATTTTTAGTTGAGGTACTAAACAGCAATTATCCTTAAAGGGAATAGGACATCACAATCGTCTACTGGAAACGGGAAAGGCACAGAACATTTTACTTTCCAGTCTCAAGCCAACCGAAAAATTTTTTTCCGTATGATCACTAAGAATCCACATCTTAGATGCATAGTGGTGGAAGTCACAAAACCTAACAGAACTTTTTTATTATAATAGTTTTGGCAATTTTTTCACGAGCTTCTACATCTATATGATTACCTAGGTACACTTTCCCTCGTAAGTACGAGCGTTTCTTACACGAAACTTGCAGAGTACACAAAGCTTATTTATAGGATTTGAAATTCTTCACTTTGTTAACTAACGTAAAACTGAACTAACACTTACATTTCAAACATCACTTTTAGAAAAAAAATTAAAATTTTTTGTTATTAATCTCATGATTTCTTACAAGAGCACCGAGTTTGCAAGCAACCCCGCTTATAATTTTAGTGTAATACAGTCCTGGAAATGGAAAAAAAGAACACATTGACACCGGTGTGTGCGCAGCATTTGTGCACCGCCGCCGTCAGTGTCAGCCAGTTTGCCGTGGCATACGGAGCTCCATCGCAGTCTTTAACACTGGTAGCATGCCGCGACAGCGTGGACGTGAACCGTATGTGCAGTTGACGGACTTTGAGCGAGGGCGTATAGTGGGCATGCGGGAGGCCGGGTGGACGTACCGCCGAATTGCTCAACACGTGGGGCGTGAGGTCTCCACAGTACATCAATGTTGTCGCCAGTGGTCGGCGGAAGGTGCACGTGCCCGTCGACCTGGGACCGGACCGCAGCGACGCACGGATGCACGCCAAGACCGTAGGATCCTACGCAGTGCCGTAGGGGACCGCACCGCCACTTCCCAGCAAATTAGGGACACTGTTGCTCCTGGGGTATCGGCGAGGACCATTCGCAACCGTCTCCATGAAGCTGGGCTACGGTCCCGCACACCGTTAGGCCGTCTTCCGCTCACGCCCCAACATCGTGCAGCCCGCCTCCAGTGGTGTCGCGACAGGCGTGAATGGAGGGACGAATGGAGACGTGTCGTCTTCAGCGATGAGAGTCGCTTCTGCCTTGGTGCCAATGATGGTCGTATGCGTGTTTGGCGCCGTGCAGGTGAGCGCCACAATCAGGACTGCATACGACCGAGGCACACAGGGCCAACACCCGGCATCATGGTGTGGGGAGCGATCTCCTACACTGGCCGTACACCACTGGTGATCGTCGAGGGGACACTGAATAGTGCACGGTACATCCAAACCGTCATTGAACCCATCGTTCTACCATTCCTAGACCGGCAAGGGAACTTGCTGTTCCAACAGGACAATGCACGTCCGCATGTATCCCGTGCCACCCAACGTGCTCTAGAAGAAGTAAGTCAACTACCCTGGACAGCAAGATCTCCGGATCTGTCCCCCATTGAGCACGTTTGGGACTGGATGAAGCGTCGTCTCACGCGGTCTGCACGTCCAGCACGAACGCTGGTCCAACTGAGGCGCCAGGTGGAAATGACATGGCAAGCCGTTCCACAGGACTACATCCAGCATCTCTACGATCGTCTCCATGGGAGAATAGCAGCCTGCATTGCTGCGAAAGGTGGATATACACTGTACTAGTGCCGACATTGTGCATGCTCTGTTGCCTGTGTCTATGTGCCTGTGGTTCTGTCAGTGTGATCATGTGATGTATCTGACCCCAGGAATGTGTCAATAAAGTTTCCCCTTCCTGGGACAATGAATTCACGGTGTTCTTATTTCAATTTCCAGGAGTGTATGTGCTTACATATTCAAAAATCTGATTCACGAGAAAAGGCCGTTAGGGTTCCTTATTTTGTTTGCTATCCGTTTACATCCTTCGGCTCCAGAGCTGAGTGGAAGCTGGCACGGTAGCTCAGCGAGATTGGTTGTGGGGCTGGCCACCATAGATTATTAAAAGGAAGTAAAACAAATAATAAAAAGAATCTTCGTAACGTTTTTAACTATATACTAGAAGAGGTGTGTCACGCGACATCCGCACAGACCAAGTGACGAAAGGAAGACATAGATAGAACTAAAAGGGAAAGAAGCGGTCAGCCTTGCGGAGGACCTGGGTTCGATCCCCGATACTGCCAGGGAGTTTTCCTTGTTTGGAGTACTGGTACTGGGTACACTCACCCTCGCGACGTCAATTGAGGAGTTACTTGACCGAATAGTCGCGGCTCCCGCTTACGAACACTGACAATGGACCCTCCCTCTCGGATCCAATGACAAAAAATGGTTCAAATGGCTCTGAGCACTAAGGGACTTAACCTCTGAGGTCATCAGTCCCCTAGAACTACTTAAACCTAACTAACCTAAGGACATCACACACGTCCATGCCCCAGGC
This sequence comes from Schistocerca cancellata, assembly GCF_023864275.1. Lineage (NCBI taxonomy): Eukaryota > Metazoa > Arthropoda > Insecta > Orthoptera > Acrididae > Schistocerca > Schistocerca cancellata. The sequence continues at coordinate 447,481,737 of NC_064631.1, forward strand.
AGGATTCGAACCTGCGACCGTAGCAGTCCTGTGGTTCCAGACGGAAGCGCCTCGAACCGCTCGGCTACAACGGCCGGCGATCCAGTGACACCATTGGCTCAGGATGACACGGTGGTCGGCCGGTACGGATGGACGCCACCGGGATTGTGGATGGATAATACGTATACATATATTTGGAACAAACCAGCACTGTAAGTATGATAATTTCTCTTCCTTTAATAGCTTTCATCCTTTTCACGTTCCTAACGCACTGTTCTCGCCTTTTATCATCTAGAATAATTATTTATCTGCTTTCTCCACTACTGAATACCAAACTTTCTTACAGTGAACTTCAGGCTAGATTATTATTTTCTCTTAAACGTATTTCTTCTTTTGTACACCATCATCTACAAATGAAACTACATCATAAACACCAGCAATAAGTTTGTTTTTTCCAGCAAAAGTGATTTTTGGCAGCCTTGATTAAAGCAATGCAAAACAATCTCGTTTTGGTTTTGGATACATTTGTACAGACATTTCATCAACACGTATTCGTCTGAAAGGTAGGGTTTAGGTATCGCTGTACATACGTTTCATCAGTAGGCATTCATTTGAATGATGCCTCAACAAAACCTTGAGTGTTTCCGTTCGAACTCTCGGCAGAAAAAGTCTGCAACGATGTTCCCCTCGATCAGCAGCTGATCAGTCCCACTACCAGTCATTTTCCCTTCAGCACACATTGTAGGTATGATTACTTCCTGTGTAACAGTTGTCGGCCCAGAAACGTACTTTTCGTCGGAATAAGACTTCTTGGCATATTGCACGATAGTATGTTACAGAAGATCACAAAAGAATACAACTAAACTACACCCAATTAGAAATCCACAACAGACAGTTAATAATGATTCCAACGATTGAAATTGTTGATCCAATGCTTGATACTATATTTCATGGCGTATGTGCATGAGGTGGCAGAGTACTGATTACACTTAAAAGCAGAGCTCGGGTTGGTAAAGAAACACGACAGAACTACTCGGTAGTAGCTGAAAATGCTACTGTTGTTGACAGTCCTTTGTGTCAGTCTTCCAAACATCTGGCAGAAACATGCAACTCATCTGCATTTCAGAGAGGGAATTACGTTTTACGGAAGGCCGCTGCGCCAAGAAGTATGACACTGCCCTACGGTAGACTAACATCATATAACATGTCATAGGTTACCTCAAACACATATGTATTACACATGAGATCCTACAGAAAGAAACTTCAGTGTGACACTGCATCTCATCGAGCTCGGACGCCTGCACTTATTCGGTACGAAAAGGTATCACAGAGCTATTGACCTTTTCCTGAGTTAAGATAACCCACAACTGTTGTAACAGGTTCTTGATATCCTGGATATCGGCCTTGGGATGGCGTTGAGGTCCGAGATGGTCCCAGAAACGTCCTTTCGGCGACATATCTCGGGATGTTGCTGGTCATGGGATTACGTCAACATCATGTAGATAGTTCCCGGACACGTGACATTTGTACACGAGTATTTTCAGGTTGAAAAACGCCATCTACTGTCGCATGGGAGATAAAACATGTGGACGAAGGACGCCCATAACATACCATTGTGGGATCAGAGTTCCCTCAGTCAGCACCAGTCGCGACCTCAAGTAATACCCGATGGTTCCTTAAACCATAATGCCAGGAGTAAGACCTCCGCGCCTCTAAAAAAATAAAACACTGAAAGTATGAGACCTCTCTCGATGTACCAACCTTACTCTCTGATGATGGTTGTCTGGGGCGGTGCAGTACCGTGATTCATCGCATAACACAGTGCGATGCCATCCGTCAGCTGTCCATGCTTCCCTGTCACGGTACCACTCCAAACGCTGCTGTTTACTTGCGGTGTTAACGGCGGCCTACACATGGGACGGTAATTCCCTGGTCTGAGTGCTGGCAGTCTCCGACCAATGCTAGGGATGATTCAATATCTTGCAGAGAGTCAGTGACGTGGTCCTGGATAGCAAGCGCAAATGTGAAGAGGTTACGATGTCTATGGTGCACAGTACAATGACCCTTCTTTGTGGTAGTCAGACGTGGTCGACATGAACGTTGACGATGAGTATGCCTTGCCTTCAATCTAATAAGCAGTCGAAAAACGGATCGCTGTCACCTCCGAATTCCCCACAGATCTAGATGTTACATGATATGACTAGCCAGCCAAACAGAGACACACAATGAGGCCCCTTTGAAACTATTTCTCCTGATAACGCTGTTTCAGAGGAGTACGCAACATCTACATGTCGTTAATAGTTATCACTTAATATGTGACACTGTACCACTCCTGGTAACAACACTAATCACAAACAACACCAACGTAATACGGTGGCCGTTTTGTCTGTCAAAGAGAATCGCAACTCTGATCATTCACATACCAGTCAATTTTGTAAATATGTACGAACTTGCATTGACACCTGAACATGTCTTCGAGTGCAACCCTTTTTTTGTCAGGCAGTATGAAATGCTTGTACGTGAAGTTGTCGATACCTCCGAAACCACTGAGTGCTAATTATTGTTTCCTATATTTGGTTTACCATGGGTTCTCCCTTGTACACTTTAGCAATATAGTGTCTTTGAGGCAGTATGTATTATGACTGTGGATATATGAGTATTTGATGTGGCTGACATCTCATCATAGTGGTCGTCTTGATATCTTCTGTCTCTTTCGTAACAGTGTATGTTCTCGAGCTTACACTGATATTCTCGAATGCTCTAGGATATTAATACTACATAATGTATCGATCCACACTCTAGCAAAATCGTCTTAAGTGATGAGTTGTGCAACATGGTATAGACAAGACGAGCAACTCATCAAGAAAGAATACCAATTTATAGAGAGAACTACATACACAAAGACTGGTGTTATGAGAGAACAATTTTAACAGCAAAATATGGCGTAGTGTAATAAATGAATCAACGACTGCAGAATATAGCACAAAGGGAAACAAAATCATTTAAACACATTGATAGACTTGAGATCCCTGAGCTAGCAGGACAGAGCGGATGAGGTTATATTTGTGGAAAGGGGTCAAAACAAGTTACTGTCAGTTGCACTCAACATATAAACTTTATTTCTTAAAACAGATAATCACACAAGCAAGAATCAAAAACTCTCAAGGTTTTAACGAAAGACCTCCTTTGATTTAATTTAGATCGGCTGAAGGCCATATCGAAAATCCAGAGCACAAGGCCTAAGCAAGGAATTGAGGTACAGGAGTTCATCTGGAGGTTTCACTTCTTTAGAAAAAACTTTTTTATCTTCAATATAAATGGGCTGAAAGCCTTAGCTTAAATGTTTCGCATAGAACTCGGCTGAAGTCCTCACATTAATCAAGAACAGTGTTACAGCTTAAAGCGGAGACAAACATATTCAATGTTTAATCTAAATAGGCTGAAAACTCGGCTGGAGGCCGCATACGAAACCCAAACAATCTCACAGCTTAAAGCCCAGACAAAGAAATTTCCAATTTTTAATTTAAGCTGGAAAACTCGGTAGAAGGCCACATACAAACCAGAAAATATTTCTTACGGCTTAAGGCCTAGGTATATGTTTCAACTTTTGATGTGAAAAGGCTGAAAACTCGGTTGAAGGCCACATACCAACTTGAAACAAATTTACGGCTTAAGGCCTAGGCACAAGGAATTTTCAATTTTAATTTTGAAACTCTGAAACTCGGCTGAAGACCACATACCAAACAAGAAACAATTTTTTTTTCGGCTTAAGGCCTAAAAAGAGAAGCCTTTCAATTTTGATAAGCTAAAACTCGGCTGAAGGCCACACAGAGTACTTAAGACTAAAAAGGAAATCAATATGTAAAATACAAGGAGCGGCGCTCAGAAGGTTCCAAGGATCGGCCTGGAAAGGTAACAGTAACGCACGTTTAGGTGAGACAGGCAGCCAGACCTACAACCTCTTAATCGGAAAGCAACCCAACCGAAAGCCGGCCGACGAACCAAGCAACAAGATCAGTTCTGCTCCACCCGACCAGCAAAACGACAACAAGATGTCAATAGCACAACGTTTTGGATACTGGTGCCCTATCCAGCCAAGTCAGAATAAACGCCCAAAACTACTAACACCTCAGCTGTCGAAATACTCGCCGTGCTGGGCAACATCAACACAACGAGGAAAATGCACTGCTGAAAACTACATCAACGACCAAGGCACGTCACCGGAACGTCAACGGCCACAAGGCAGAAGATACCGCTGGTACACTTCATTAATGAAGGTAGAAATTAAATTAAGTTAAACACGACACAGGAAGATGGCTGAAATTCTAGCCGACTCCAATGCACACACATTGTTGCTCGCTGGAATCTCCCAGAAAGCAACAACCATGATCAAACGAAGAGATGTGATAGCAGTCGAGGCTTAATAGCAGGTTAAGTGAGCACTCAACTTTAGTGTGCAGGATCGGTGGGCGACGAACTTCGTAACCCTCGCAAGAAGCGCCTCACAATTCCATTCGCGCATGTACGCCACCAGCGGCTCCGGCCTGACTATGCGCCTCGGAAACTTCCTCGCTGCTCTGCCCCAACCGACCGACTGCCTAGGCTCGGAAACGGTCAATGGACCAAATACACGTCGACCGATGAGACGACCGACCGAAAGACCAACCAACAGTCGGTTCTGCTCCAGTCTCCTTCCGTCAGACAGTTCAAGTGCGTCGCCAGCGGTCAGCGAGCACTGGCTCTCCGCGCCGCACCGGCGCTCCATCCCCGACTTCACTGCTGCTGCGTCCCGACTGCACTCCTGGTCCGTCTCCAACTGACTTCCAGACACACGAAGACCCATAAATACTATCGGTCGCTCCAGCGCTGCTACTGCCACCCACGGGCAAGTAAGGCAGAAGTTAGTGACGCCAGTAAATGGAATGAGAAAACGAGGCGGCAGTACCGTAAAAGAAGATGAGGAACAATAAATGGCATGAACACGAACCGCGCACGAATCAACACTGATTAACCAAGACCATCGCTAAAACTTACAAACGAATTTCTAATTTTGCTCAGTGTTCTCGGTATGTCCTCGAAAAAATTCACAACACATTCATAGAAGCGGAAATATTAACCAGAGAAGATTCATAGTATAGGAATACATAGAAGTCCAGTCCCAGAGTCCTACAGTCACCAGGAGAGGGCCAGGTGGGATGTGCTTTTGAGGACCCAGCTAAACCGAGCACACCAAGAAAACATCATTAACAATAACACATTTATTAAGCAGCAATACACGATTGTCTTTCAGAGTGCTACGCCACAGCCGGGCTGGCAAAGCTGTGGTTTCGTCAATAGACGAGGGCCAGTATACTCAACTTGCAGTTCTGCCAGTGCAGAAACGTAGAGTGGCAGTGGTTACACCACGAGTCAGCCGTCGACCTGTGGATGTCGGCGGCCTCCAGTTCTATGTATCCATATCCAAAGCGCTCTCGTTCATGTCGAATATTTGCACTCATTAGTCACTCCCCCAGGTGTTGCGTAGTACCTATGCTGCTAAAACTAAGGGATATTAGTCACCAAGGACGAACTAAGCTCCTTGTGTACTCCATTGATGCAAATGCGAAGTCAATATTGTAGCATAGCTTCCTGACTGATGATCGCGAAAGACAACTAGAAGAAGCCGTTACGGAACAACTTACAGGTATCGAATGCACCTCACAAGCAGCCAAACTACGAAGGGAGGATCGGAGCGAAGTCAAATATTGACGTCACTTTAGAAAATACGGCAGCGGCGAGTCGTGTGAAACACTGGAAGGCTGCGAATGGAATGACATCGAGAGACTACAATATCATACACTATACCATCACTGGAAGGGAAACCCAAGACGACACAGAAAACGTGCGCATAAGGCACAAATATAAGATCGAAGACGCTAACTGGGAAGAACTAAGAAGGGTGTTTCAGTGTCCAGGAACTCCATCGCTGGGTGATAATGTACATGTTAAAATGCTAGAACTGACAGTAGATATATATATATAGCAATGGAGGTATCGATACCTATCAGAACAGAGGTCATTGTAAAGGAGTACCTTGCATCTGGACCGAGGCGCTGCAGAAATTAAGATGCGGAATAAGAAGAGAACTGACAGTAGCTATATATATATAGCAATGGAGGCATCGATACCTATCAGATCAGAGGTCATTCTAAAGGAGTACCTTGCATCTGGACCGAGGCGCTGCAGAAATTAAGATGCGGAATAAGAAGAGCCAGGTACTCTGCAGAAGCCAAGATACTCTGCAAATAGAGTCCGACGGTTGCTTAGATATAGTTATTTTAAACAACGTTTTATGAAAGAGTTGTGGAAAACAAAAATGGAACGCTGGAAGCAATTCGAGAAGGCTAACTTAGAAACCGATCCCTGGGGTGTACCGTATGAAACAGTCTGCGAGGAAATACGACCACCAACAGTCTCATCCAGTCTCAGAAGGAATGATGGGACAGTAACAGAAAGCTGGGAACAGTCAGCTGCCCTGCTAATGGAAACACTACTTCCTGACGATGGAGAAGGAGGAGAGACAGATGATGAGCGTAGGGTAGGGGACATGTTACGGGAAGAATATAGGAGCAATAAACTGGTGTACCCCTTCGCACAAGAAGACATTAGGCATATAATTTTAAGACTGAAAAAGAAAAAATCTCCAAGACCGGACGGGATGCTTGTCGAAGTAATGCAAGCCTTATGTGACAAATTAGATAGTTACTTGTGCGATCGGTACAATGAGTGTCTCTTGTAAGGCAGGCTCCCTGCACCGTGGAAGAAGCCTGAAGTGGTAATAATTAGTAAAGGCAGGATAAAGATCCAATGATACCCAAATCCTGCAGCCCCATTTGTCTTTTGAACGTTCTCGGCAAGATATTTGAAAAACTATCATGGAAAAGATTACAAGACCACAAACTGGTACACTGGATGAGCCCTCATCAGTACGGGTTTAGAAAAGGCAAGTCAGATGAAGACGCAATTAACAAGGCGATATCGCTAGCGACAGATAATAATTGTACGCACGCCCTAGTGATGATGACTGATATTTCTGTCGCTTTCGATAACCTATGGTGGTCGTCTTTCTTTGATCGCCTTAGGGATATGGAGTGTCCAGAAGCGCTATGTAATAGTCTGAGAGATTATTACCACGGGCGACATGCTTCTTTAGCATACCCAGGAAAGAAAACAACGAAGACAATAACAAAAGGCTGTCCACAGAGATCAGTGTGTGGTCCAGAGGTTTGGGATGTAGCACTGGAGCCCATACTACAGAAGTTACATGCATGACAGCGGTAACACAAGCGGTCTGGTGGCAATTGCACGTGACGTGGTGACTCCAGACGAATTGTAGAAGACAAATATAAAGCGGCCCTCCACGAACTTGAGGGCTGGTGTCGAAGTGTCGTCACTAGCACCTCACAAAACAACTTTCCTCCTGCTGAAAGGGAACCTAATAAGGAACCATAAAATAAGATTATATGATATGACTATTAGAAGAAGCGAAGTAACGAGATATTTATGGGTATTTACCGACGAACGTCGTAGCTTTGCAAATCATGTAGAATAAGCAGACAGGAAAGGTACCAATGTAATTAATAAAATTATAACCATTGCAAGTAAGTGAATTCAGCTTCCCTTGAAGCCCATTAGAGTATACCACCAATCTATATTAGCATCAGTTGTAGGATATGGTACGAGCGTCTGGGCTCATAGATTGCAGCTAGTGAAGCAAGCCTCAGTTGTGAGAAGAGTTCAACGAGGCGTGCCACTAAGATTAATTGGGGACTACGGGACTACCCCGAATGATGCATTGTTATTAATTTTAGGAATATGCCCACGGGACTTGGAAATTAGGGGATGGGGAACCTTTTACTGGTTAAAGAAATGCAATCAAATGGAAATACGAGGGCTGCTTGGAACTGGGGCCAATTCGAAAAAAGCAATAAAAGATTGCATATTACAATTGTGGCAAAATGAATGGGACACTTCAGGCCCTGACATGATTTTCTTCCTGACATCTTCCTGAGATTTCTTAACGCATCGAGTGGCTTAATACATTACCTGACTGGCCATGGCCCTTATGCCACGTATCTATACAAAATCAAAAGACACATGAATGATAGCTGTGCCTGCGGCAGTGTGGGCACACCAGATCACCCATTGTGGGACTGCGCGCTCTATGAAGATGCAGAGAGTAATGGACGTCCGGTGTTAAGGATATCAGATGCCAAGACAACACTAAGGAGCGGGTCGACCTGGCGCATCTTGGTCGATACTGCAGCCGCAGTATCCAAGAAGGCCAAGAAAGACTTCACGAGACACTCAACCATAAGTCATCAAGCTTCCGTCCAGGCTACACAACATACTCTGCAGATGGAGGGAAGATGGGTGAGGCTGGCGACCACCAAGTGAAATTCTGTCCCAAGAATCTATACTGCATTGGTGCAAGTGATCATGGACGTGTGGACTAAGAAGTAACAGTGATGAGTGGAATCACTCCCTATGGTGGAAACGCTGCTGACGTGCTGCCCGATGCTAAAGGAATCCAGCATACTGTGGCTGTTGACCGGGATACCACGAGGGTGGATCCAGTAGTGGAAACAACCACGTACAAGTTAAATGCACAAAAATAAACAAATAACTAATTATAGTGTTTGAAGTAGAGTAATACTTGGGTAACTGGTTAAGGGATTTAATGTAGTTTTGTAGTACTAGACGTAGCTATAGTTTTTTTAATCTCTCTTCGTTCTTAAAAAAATGATCAGAAATAAATAATTAATACATAACTTATAACTATCCAAGGAAACGTGATTCGTATGGCATATTTCAGCTGTTTAGGCAATAGGCTGTAATTATGAAGAACAGATAAATAAATAAATACAAAGTGCCTAGACCTTCTTACAACACTCTGTTTTGCCACTGGTACGACAGTATCTCTTGCCTTCCATGTTGTCATTTTACTTTGCTTTGCAGACTTGGGCGCTCAGTCGTTCCCTCATGCTGCAATGACTCCTGTGTCTGTCGTATCTTGCTCAGCATTTTCCCCTGGCTGGCAGTCCTGGAGTGTAACGTCCTCCCATTCCTTCAGAAAATTCCTGTCGAATGTTTCACTTAGGGGTACTCGTAACAACCCCGTCCTACACATTTTCCACCACTAGTTACACATTATGCAACTTCAGTTATTCTTACATTATCATATAGCTAATTTACATGATTTTCAGCGGTTGATACATCGAATCGAAAACATGGGTCTTTGCAGAAGTTTCTTCTTACATACTAACACAATGATTCGTATACTTAAATCTTCATCTTTCAATTTACACATAATTCCCCTACTATATCTGAGCTTTATTTACAAACCAGTTAACGGGTATTTGGTGCACAGGTAATTCAGAGAGGTGTATTGACTTTCGTTTGAAACAGAAGAAAAATTACTCAAATCGCAATAAGAACCATTACAGCGCTGGAGGACGTCACTTTTACAGTCGTGATACTATGTTGTCTACCGCGGTATTCGTCCATGTACTGGAACATTTGTTTGCCTGTAATTATCCGTAATTATCCTTTAGGAAGATTAAGTTTCGCATAGGCAGCACCCCTAATAGCTTCGCGGGCCAGTACAACATAGGTTGTTGCCTCATAAGGGAGGCCATACCGATGGTCGTAGCCGGCCGGTGTGGCCGTGCGGTTCTAGGCGCTTCAGTTTGGAACCGCGTGACCGCTACGGTCGCAGGTTCGAATCCTGCCTCGGGCATGGATGTGTGTGATGTCCTTAGGTTAGTTAGGTTTAAGTAGTTCTAAGTTCTAGGGGACTGATGACAAAGATGTTAAGTAACATAGTGCTCAGAGCCATTTGAACCATTTGAACCGATGGTCGTAGCTGGTAGACGAGATGTCGCGCCTGGTATGTCAAAACTGATACCGGTTATTATTATTCTGCTATCCCGTAATTTTACTCTATTCATAACTGCTGGTTTCTCGTGTTTGTAGCAGTTTACCATGACAACTTCTACATCTATATCTACATTTATACTCCGCAAGCCACCCAACGGTGTGTGGCGGAGGCCACTATACGTGCCACTGTCATTACCTCCCTTTCCTGTTCCAGTCGCGTATGGTTCGCGGGAAAGACTCCGTGCGCGCTCGAATCTCTCTAATTTTACATTCGTGATCTCCTCTGGAGGTATAAGTAGGGGGAAGCAATAAAGTGGATACCTCATCCACAAACGCACCCTCTCGAAAACTGGACAGCAAGCTACACCGCGATGCAGAGAGCCTCTCTTGCAGAGTCTGCCACTTGAGTTTGCTAAACATCTTCGTAACGCTATCACGCTTACCAAATAACCCTGTGACGAAACGCGCCGCTCGTCTTTGGATCTTCTCCATCTCCTCTGTCAACCAGATCTCGTACGGATCCCACACTGATGAGCAATACTCAAGTATGGGTCCAACGAGTGTTTTGTAAGCCACCTCCTTTGTTGATGGACTACATTTCCTAAGGACTCTCCCAATGAATCTCAACCTGGCACCCGCCTTACCAACAATTAATTTTATATGATCATTCCACTTCAAATCGTTCCGTACGCATACTCCCAGATATTTTACAGAGGTACCTGTAACCAGTGTTTCTTCCACTAACATATTATCATACAATAAAGGATCCTTCTTTCTATGTATTCGCAATACATTACATTTGTCTGTGTTAAGGGTCAGTTGCCACTCCCTGCACCAAGTGCCTATCCGTTGCAGATCTTCCTGCATTTCACTGCAATTTTCTAATGCTGCAACTTCTCTGTATACTACAGCATCATCCGCGAAAAGCTACACGGAGCTTACGACACTATTTACTAGGTCATTTATATATATTGTGAAAAGCAATGGTCCCATAACACTCACTTGTGGCACGCCAGAGGTTAAATGGTTCAAATGGCTCTGAGTACTATGGGACTTAACTTCTGAGGTCATCAGTCCCCTAGAACTTAGAACTAACCCTAAGGACATCACATACATCCATGCCCGAGACAGGATTCGAACCTGCGACCGTAGCGGTCGTGCGGTTTCATATTGTAGCGCCTAGAGCCGCTTGGCCACTCCCGCCGGCGATAGAGGTTACTTCAACGTCTGTAGGCGTCTCTCCATTGAGAACAGCATGCTGTGTTCTGTTTGCTAAAAACTCTTCAATCCAGCCACACAACTGGTCTAATATTCCGTAGGCTCTTACTTTGTTTATCAGGCGACAATTCGAAACTGTATCGAACGCCTTCCGGAAGTCAAGGAAAATGGCATCTACCTGGGAGCCTGTATCTAATATTTTCTGGGTCTCATGAACAAATAAAGCGAGTTGCGTCTCACACGATCGCTGTTTCCGGAATCCATGTTGATTCCTACAGAGTAGATTCTGGATTTCCAGAAATGACATGATACGCGAGCAAAAAACATGTTCTACAATTCTACAACAAATCGATGTCAGAGATATAGGCCTACAGTTTTGCGCATCTGCTCGACGACCCTTCTTGAAAACTGGGACTACCTGTGCTCTTTTCCAATCATTTGGAACCTTCCGTTCCTCTAGATACTTGCGGTACACGGCTGTTAGAAGGGGAGCAAGTTCTTTCGCGTACTCTGTGTAGAATCCACTTGGTATCCCGTCAGGTCCAGTGGACTTTCCTCTGTTGAGTGATTTCAGCTGCTTTTCTATTCCTTGGACACTTATTTCGATGTCAGCCATTGTTTCGTAGAGAAGTAACTGCAATGCGGTCTTCCTCTGTGAAACAGCTTTGGAAATAGGTGTTCAGTATTTCAGCTTACGCGTGTCATCCTCTGTTTCAATGCCATCATCATCCCAGAGTGTCTGGATATGCTGTTTCAATCCACTTACTGATTTAAAGTAAGACCAGAACTTCCTAGGATTTTCTGTCAAGTCGGTACATAGAATTTTACTTTCGAATTCACTGAACGCTTCACGCATAGCCCTCCTTACGCTAACTTTGACATCGGTTAGCCATGTTCTGCGCTTACAGAGTCGAAAAGTTCGGGTCTGTTTGTTATCAGTTGGTCCAAGATGTTATCTCAACGAGTCGGTTCTCTGTTTAATTGCTCGAGGTAATTTTCGGATGTGCACTCAGTACAATGTCACTCGATGCTCTGTCCCTACCACCCGTCCTAAACATCTGAGTGTCCCAGTCTATATCTGGTAAATTGAAATCTCCACCTAAGAGTATAACATGCTGAGGAAATTTATGTGAAATGTATTCCAGATTTTCTCTCAGTTGTTCTGCCACTAATGCTGCTGAGTCGGGAGGTCGGTAAAAGTAGCCAATTATTAACCTAGCTCGTTTGTTGAGTATAACCTCCACCCACAATAATTCACAGGCACTATCCACTTCTATTTCACTACAGGATAAACTACTACTAACAGCGTCAAACACGCCACCACCGGTTGCATGCAATCTATCCTTTCTAAACACCGTCTGTGCCTTTGTAAAAATTTTAGCAGAATTTATCTCTGGCTTCAGCCAGCTTTCCGTACCTATAACGGTTTCAGCTTCGGTGCTTTCTATCAGCGCTTGAAGCTCCGGTACTTTACCAACGCAGCTTCGACAGTTTACAATTACAATGCCGATTTCTGCTTGGTCCCTGCATGTCCTGACTTTGCCCCGCACCCTTTGTGGCTGTTGCCTTTTCTGTACCTGCCCGAGGCCATCTAACCAAAAAAAAAAAAAAAAAACGCCCAGTCCACGCGACAGAACCCCTGCTACCCGCGTAGCCACCTGTTGGGTGTAGTGGACTCCTGACCTATCCAGCGGAACCCGAAACCCAACCACACTATGGCCCAAGTCGAGGAATCTGCAGCCCACACGGTCGCAGAACCGTCTCAGCCTCTGATTCAGACCCTCCACTCGGCTCTGTACCAAATGTCCGCAGTCAGTGCTGTCGACGATGCTGCAGATGGTGAGCTCTGCTTTCATCCCGCTAGCGAGACTGGCAGTCTTCACCAAATCAGATAGCCGCCGGAAGCCATAGAGGATTTCCTCCGATCCATAGTGACACACATCATTGGTGCTGACATGAGCGACCACCTGCAGATGGGTGCACTCTTGCACTCTGTACCCTTCATGGCATCCGGAAGGACCCTTTCCACATCTGGAATGACTCCCCCCCGGTATGCACACGGAGTGCACATTGGTTTTCTTCCCCTCCCTTGCAGCCATATCGCTAAGGGGCCCCATTACGCGCCTTACGTTGGAGCTCCCAACTACCAGTAAGCCCACCCTCTGCGACCGCCCGGATCTCGCAGACTGAGGGGCAACCTCTGGAACAGGACAAGCAGCCATGTCCGGCCGAAGAAAAACTGGTGAAAAAACTGAGTAGACCCAACTGGGTGCCTTCTCTCTGGAAATGTGGGCACGGCGTTAACGCTTCCCCATGCCATGCATTTGCTTCGGCTATTCCCAGGAAGAAGTGGGCCTCACATGACTGTACGTCATTATGTATCATCCTGCCTGGGCAGAGTGTAACACTGTCACTCAGGCATCCTTGTAATTCTTCCAACGACATTAGAGAATACGCATCTTAGGTCCGTACTTGTACCGATTCCCCCGCAGTTTTCCACTTGACTCGATAGGGGTGTATAGCGAAGCATTGATACTGCATACTGTGACCTGCTACAAGTAATCTAATTAATACCACTGGTACTCATTTCAACGATGAACACTTGATGTGCCAAATTTCTTTCTGATAGCTTCAATATGTGTCGTAATTCTTCTGCATATATATATATATATATATATATATATATATATATATATATATATATATATATATATATTTTTTTTTTTTTTTTTTTTTTTTTGTGTTGGCCACTCAGGAATTGTTGTGGTGACAATCACGTAGCACTTAGCTGCTCATGGATGGCACATGCACTGCTTCTTGTAGAGTAGTTTCTCCCGACCCTGCATCATTTAGATTGTCTCCCAGTGCTTGTAGCAACCTAGCTACGGCCACTCTCCCATTCAATGCTTTCAGTCGATTTTGCAACGTCACTAAATCACTGTTTAAGGCGTGCACTGTATCTCATGTATTCTGCACTATCTGCTTTAGTTTGGAAGTTAATTCTCGCACTATCCTAGTATTTTTAGCACGTACTATTCTGGGTTTGACGACTGAGTAGTAATTCATTCCACTCTGGATCTAGTAGCCTCCGCTACTGCTTGTATTCACCCCATCGTTTCATTCAAATTCCTAATGTCTGTCGTCGGTGCCAAACACGGTTTTAGTAGTTTGCCCGCAGCATCTAACCAACTCCTCTTCTTATGCACCAGGGTTCGTGGTACCACGTCCATTACCTGTATAAGTTGTTCGCTTAGTTTTTCATACAAGAGTTGTAAACCTTGCTATTCCCCTTGTACTTCGGTTAAAATTTTCTCTTTCTGTGCTCCCTGATGAAATTCCCCAAATACGTCTAGCACTTCATTCCTAGCCTCCCATACCTTGAAAGTAAGTCGAAACACCCACTGATGGTTTGTCAGCGGGATGTCTAGTTACATGGACAACAGTACTGCAGACTCAAAAGACTGGGTCTGTAGAGCAGTTGTTCCTCTCCTCGCCGCGAAGTACAGCATCAGCATGACCGTGACACTCTCCCACGGCCCCTATTTTGGTATGCGACCTGCGAGAAAGGAGCCTTTATCACTATCGCCCCCATCCTTCAGAGGGCAAGTTTATCTGGACAAAACTAGAGTTACATTTATAAAAACAACATTGTGTCAATCCCTAGAAAATGAAAAACAGGAAAATACTTTAAAGGATACTGCAAAAAGAGCAAAATAAAACCGGATGACGTCGAGGTAACCTACACAAGGACAAACGAAGTGCAATATAGACAAACAACAATCTCTGATCTTATCTGTCGACGTGGACTAAGGTTGTAAAGCATTTTAGATGTACTCTGGTCACCAGTCGTCTGTTATGTGTTTGTTCCACGAGGCTTCACATTCCATACTGCAAATACTGCTGATATCTGTGCTATGCATTGACAGCTCCCTTAAAAGGCTTAATACATCCCACATGAATAATCGAATTCTTGGTTGACATCTATATTTTAACATTGACAGGTGACATCATTTTCACTACTTGCTATGGTCCATGGTATCAGGTCAGGAATTTCTTTGTTTTGCCTTTTGGTATATAGTATTCGTTACTAGTACCCATTGGCCAGCCGGCCTTGGTGGCCGAGCGGTTCTAGGCGCTACAGTCTGGAACCGCGCGACCGCTACAGTCGCAGGTTCGAATCCTGTCTCAGGCATGGATGTTTGTGATGTCCTTAGGTTAGTTACGTTTAAGTAGTTCTAAGTTCTAGGGGACTTATGACCTCAGAAGTTGAGTCCCATAGTGCTCAGAGCCATTTTTGAACCCATTTGCCAATCTTGTATCGCAGTTACTTCCCTGTGTGTTGTCCTATCTGCTCTTGTCGTTCTAAGGAGTTCATATTTGCGCGTTTTACTTACTGCCGAATGTCTCGTAATTTCTTAAACAACGATTTTAAAGAGTCAACGTTGGATCTAAAGTACAACTTAATCACTTCGTAAGGTGAAGGAATTTTTCTCCCATATATTACCTAGTATGGCTCATCTATGGACAATAGACTATACAATTGTATCCAGCGGTTAAAAAATTTAAATAAACTTTCAAACCGTTGTAGAAATAACACCACTGGTCATAATGAGGTCAAATTGCAACGGAATATTATCGAAGGAGGGGGAAAACATATGCCAGAAGAAAAATAAATAGTTACAGAATGTAGCCGGCCGCGGTGGTCTCGCGGTTCTAGGCGCGCAGTCCGGAACCGCGCGACTGCTACGGTCGCAGGTTCGAATCCTGCCTCGGGCATGGATGTGTGTGATGTCCTTAGGTTATTTAGGTGTAAGTAGTTCTAAGTTCTAGGGGACTGATGACCACAACTGTTCAGTCCCATAGTGCTCAGAGCCAGTTACAGAATGTACCAATAGATGGCACTGTAAGCATCATAATTTAATAGTGGTCGACTACAAATGAATAATGAATCATACATCAATGCCTAAGGTGTACGTTTGACGTTAAACAAACTGTACTACTCAGTGTACATGGGTGTACAGGTGTGACACTGTTGTTACGTCAGCCCATCCACAGTTACAACGAAGAATGAACATAGTATCGAAGACTGCAATACCTGATTAGCCTGGAGTAGGAAACATTAATACGAGCACACGAAGATAATACAAATACGCCGATTGTAAAAGTTGTCGTAATTGTCACGATCACCGAACTGAAAAGAATCGTAATTGATCTGATCCATCGGTGTGCATGTGCTGTGATGATTATAAACTAGCTGCTAAGACGGAACAATAAAACTGTTCGTCAGTAATGGAAATCTCTCGTGTTGCCTCCATCATTAATTGAAATGTGTGATAGTTGACGATCAAAATTAATTAACTGTGAACATTTTAATTGAAAGAGTGACTTGATGAACATTGAGCATTGAAAGGAGTGTTTTACCGAAATAGTAGCACGACGCAGGAAAGCAAGATAGCATTATAGATTATCTCTTGATTTGCGTCGTGCCGTAGTGAACAATTCTGCCTAACAACATAACAACAATTACTGATACTGAACCGCAAATGAATTTTTCCTCGCTTCAGTGGTGTGAAATGACTCCGGTGATGAATGATTCACTCAATACTGCAATAACTAACTAACCGGGCATAGCAAGTCGTCACAAAACGGTAACAGACAATTAAAATCAGCAGTTCGCGTCGCTGAGGAGACTGTGCGGACTCGCAAACGGACTTTCATACATTACGCGAGGAACAATTTTCTTTAGAGATTTTCAGGTGCTGCTTCACGTTATCCGACAGGGACAACCATCACTGCGCGTCGTGTCTCCATTCCACCAACCGAACTATAGCAGTGGCGGCTCAACATCAACAGCGACAACAAAAAAGGGAGAGGGGACGTCACACGCGCCATCTTGCATGAAAATGATACCATCAACACATCCATGCTGTTGGAGAGCTAGAATGACGTGGTTGCGCAAAAGACTTAGCGCTTACCAGCGACGATAGAGGTAACAGGACCGGAAGCACCTGTCTCTTCGAGAAAATATGGCCCTATGATAAATGATGCCATAAACCCGCACCACACAGTGACCTTTTCAGGATGAAGGGGTGTTGGTTGATTTGCGTTTGGATTTTCCGTTGCCCATGTTCGACAATTCCGTGTATTGACATATCCTGTCAGATGGAAGTGGGCTTCGTCTGTCCACAAAATCTTCCACTGCCAATCATTGTCCACTTCCATGCGAGCAAGAAATTCTAAAGCAAATGTCTCTCTTGCTGGCAGGTCAGCAGGAAGCAACTCGTGCACATGGGTAGCTTTGAATGGATAGGAAAGAAGGATGTTTCATAGAATTTTATGCACCGTGCTCACGGGTATGTCCAATGTTCTGGCAATTCTCCATACACTGCACGTTTCCACACCATCACTCGTCCCCTTCTACACTGCTGTGGCCACTGCTTCCACTGAAGTCGAATCAATTCGTTTCCTTCCTCTACCTGGATGCACACCAAAAGAACCCGTCTTTTCGAATTTCCGAATCATTTTCTCCAGACCCACGGCGGCCGTCGGACCAACGCCTTTTTTAAAACCATTCAGTGCCCGGAACTTCTGCTGAGTGACATTTCCATAGTCATCATTCTTGTAATACAGCTTTACAAGCAGAGGCGACCCTGCATTGAGACAGTGAATGGAGGAAAAGCTGTGTACCCGGCATGTTTATACCAACTTCAATGGGTCGTGTACATGACAAGCGTTTTGATTTACCTATTCGGACACATACAGAGCCATCTACTGACCAATTTTCACCCTATTTTTTTTCTTATGCCATACGTTTTCCCCCTTCTCTAATAATATTCCGTAGCAATTTGACATCATTCTGACCAATGGTGTTATTTCTACAGCGTTTTGAAAGCTTAAATTTAATTATAATCACCCTGTACATCCAAATTTTCGTGATTACTGCTAAGGTAACATCTTCGAAATTGTGCGATGAACCCTTTCTGTTCGCCCATTGACTCGAGGGTGGAAGGTGCTGGTTCGCGGCTTGTGAATTCGGAACAATCTACACAATTGCTTCATAAGATTGGACATGAAATTGGTACCCTGGTCTGTAATTAACATTTCCAGAATGCGAAATGTGAACAAACAATTATTTACTAACGCCTGAGTAATGGTGCTCGCTTTTTGGTCAGGAATTGCAACTACTACATACAACCCGACAAATGGGTAATTATAGCCAAAATACATTTATTTCCTGATAGTTTTTTATTAAATGGACCTAAAATGTCCATCCTAAGCATTTCAAACAGATTAGATATTTCTGGTAGACGTTTTAATGGAACTGGTCAGTAGCAAAGATCAGCTCATTG
Organism: Schistocerca cancellata; assembly: GCF_023864275.1. Lineage (NCBI taxonomy): Eukaryota > Metazoa > Arthropoda > Insecta > Orthoptera > Acrididae > Schistocerca > Schistocerca cancellata. The sequence continues at coordinate 447,500,201 of NC_064631.1, forward strand.
TGCATGAGGTATGCATTTCCTGAAGTATTGCTCGATATCTCGTTTTCTAGTCCACTACCAGAATGTTTCGTCAATTTGTTTGTCGGTTGCTCTTTGCCATCCATGGCCTAACAACATATTATTGTTACGTGCTTGTGCCAAGACTTTGTTCTGGAAATCGACAGTAACTACCACTCGTAGACCACACTTTGTTGTTCTGCATAACAAGCCATCATGAGTCATGAACTGAGGCTGTGACTTGAATTGTTGACAGTCGGCATCTGCAGCTTGAACCTTTCACCATTCAACAACACTTTTGCCCAGTGTTCGTAGAACCACATATTTTCTTCTCAAACTGTAGGCGTTAGCATGCCTTTTCCCTCGTTTGTGTATTACCTCATAATCAGATTCACTCAGATGGAGTGCCCACCTAGTTAACCTGATGCAAGAGTCCTTCAATCCCCAGAACTGTTTGAAAGCAGCATGATCTATCACTACTTTAAACTTCATAAATTATAGCGGAAGTACATGATACCATACATTACTGCTAACATCTTCTCTGTCATGGAATAATTTTTCTTCTTCGTTCAACTGTTGGGATGCATACGCTACAGGATACTCTTTACCGTCTATATTCAGCCCTAGGACAACCCCAAGAGTAATATTATTTGCATCAAAAAACAGAATAAATTCTTTTTCAAAATCAGGGAATATCAAAACAGGGTCTGATGTCAGTGCTCGCTTTAAAGTAGCAAAGCCATGTGACATTTTGTAGACCATTCAAATTTTTCTCCTTTCTGTAACAAATGGTTCAAAGATCCAGCAGTTTCAACAAATTCCTTTACGAATGGACAAAAATAATTACAGAGATCGCTATTACCCTGCAACTGTTTGACTGTCTTCAACGACGAAACATTCTGAACTGCTGAGACCGAGTGTGGATTTGTTCTCACACCTTTCATACTAATTTACTTCTATTGCTGCAAAATGACATTTATCGATGCCTAACGTTGATCCTGCTGGTCGAAGTCTTTTGAATACCTCCTACACCTGTCATACATGCTCTTCAATGCCCCTTCAAAACAACGTAATGTTATGGAGATAGATCATACATGTTATTGGTTTCAATCCCATGAGTACACCATCCAGGTATCTCTGCTTTCTCGAGTCTGAATGGCATTAGATGATATTGGAAATGACCCCCCCCCCCTCACCCAGAAAAGAAAAAGCTGTTGATGGTCGACCCTCTGGCATCATTTTTGGTTCAAATGGCTCTAAGCACTATGGGACTTAACATCTGAGGTCATCAGTCCCCAAGACATAGAACTACTTAAACTCAACTAAGCTAAGGACATTGCACACATCCATGCCCGAGGCAGGATTCGAACCTGCGACAGTGCTGCAGTGCAGTTCCGAACTGAAGTGCCTAGAACCGCTCGGCCACAGCAGCCGGCCTAGTTAATGACATCCACTCTTTAAATTCATTATGAAGGAATAGTTATATTGACCCAAGTTGTTGAGTGTCTCTGTTACGTTTGGTATCAGACATGCGTTTGTGATCGTTTGTGCATTGAAGTATTGGGAGTCATAGCAAAATCTGTGTTTTCAATGTCATCGGTGACTTCTTTGGAACCAAAATTATGGATGCTCTCCAGGGACTATCACTATACTCAATGATAACGTAAGCTAGCTGCTGGTCTATAAATTCTTCCATTACTGGTTGCATACATTTCAGAATTCGATGTGGGATCTTGTACACTGGAGGATTATTTCTTGTTCGCATTCTGTGTTGCGTGAGTGGTCTGGTTGGTAATGGAGCACTCGGATTGCACAAATCCATGAACTGCAGTAACACAGCCACCATTGCTTCTCAATCATTTCCCTGTAAATATTTCATTTTCTCAAATAATGCAGCTGCATTGGCGGTTTGCTTGTGGCAGAGTCCTCATTTGACCTATCCATGTCGTCTTCCTCCACAAAATCCTAATTATCAATTAGTAAACCCTTTGGCAGACTCACATCATCCCCGCTAAAATTATCAGGACTGACCATAACCATGAAAACTCCGTCCACGTCACTGACGCATACTGTACTTCAATATACAAAACAGTGTGACTTATCTATTCTAACAATAGATTCCAATAGCTCTACAACATACAATACATCCTTAGGTAGGTCTGTATCCATGGTCACTCAGATCAAATTCCCTTTACCTTGCGGTATCATACTACGTGAAATGATCTTTAGTGCCTGGGTCTGCAGTTCATGATTGCCGAACCTTGTGGCAGTATAACAGTTGTAGCTGTTGGTCTTAGCGGAAACAATGTCCCACTGAAGGCTACAAAAGTCAGTTTTTACGTCATGTTTAGGAAGAAAGTCTACATCTACATCTACATCTACATTTATACTCCGCAAGCCACCCAACGGTGTGTGGCGGAGGGCACTTTACGTGCCACTGTCATTATCTCCCTTTCCTGTTCCAGTCGCGTATGGTTCGCGGGAAGAACGACTGTCTGAAAGCCTCTGTGCGCGCTCTAATCTCTCTAATTTTACATTCGTGATCTCCTCGGGAGGTATAAGTAGGGGGAAGCAATATATTCGATACCTCATCCAGAAACGCACCCTCTCGAAACCTGGCGAGCAAGCTACACCGCGATGCAGAGCGCCTCTCTTGCAGAGTCTGCCACTTGAGTTTGTTAAACATCTCCGTAACGCTATCACGGTTACCAAATAACCCTGTGACGAAACGCGCCGCTCTTCTTTGGATCTTCTCTATCTCCTCCGTCATCCCGATCTGGTACGGATCCCACACTGATGAGCAATACTCAAGTATAGGTCGAACGAGTGTTTTGTAAGCCACCTCCTTTGTTGATGGACTACATTTTCTAAGGACTCTCCCAATGAATCTCAACCTGGTACCCGCCTTACCAACAATTAATTTTATATGATCATTCCACTTCAAATCGTTCCGCACGCATACTCCCAGATATTTTACAGAAGTAACTGCTACCAGTGTTTGTTCCGCTATCATATAATCATACAATAAAGGATCCTTCTTTCTATGTATTCGCAATACATTACATTTGTCTATGTTAAGGGTCAGTTGCCACTCCCTGCACCAAGTGCCTATCCGCTGCAGATCTTCCTGCATTTCGCTACAATTTTCTAATGCTGCAACTTCTCTGTATACTACAGCATCATCCGCGAAAAGCCGCATGCAACTTCCGACACTATCTACTAGGTCATTTATATATATTGTGAAAAGCAATGGTCCCATAACACTCCCCTGTGGCACGCCAGAGGTTACTTTAACGTCTGTAGATGTCTCTCCATTGAGAACAACATGCTGTGTTCTGTTTGCTAAAAACTCTTCAATCCAGCCACACAGCTGGTCTGATATTCCGTAGGCTCTTACTTTGTTTATCAGACGACAGTGCGGAACTGTATCGAACGCCTTCCGGAAGTCAAGGAAAATGGCATCTACCTGGGAGCCTGTATCTAATATTTTCTGGGTTTCATGAACAAATAATGCGAGTTGGGTTTCACACGATCGCTGTTTCCGGAATCCATGTTGATTCCTACATAGTAGATTCTGAGTTTCCAAAAACGACATGATACTCGAGCAAAAGACATGTTCTAAAATTCTACAACAGATCGACGTCAGAGAGATAGGTCTATAGTTTTGCGCATCTGCTCGACGACCCTTCTTGAAGACTGGGACTACCTGTGCTCTTTTCCAATCATTTGGAACCTTCTGTTCCTCTAGAGACTTGCGGTACACGGCTGTTAGAAGGGGGGCAAGTTCTTTCGCGTACTCTGTGTAGAATCGAATTGGTATCCCGTCAGGTCCAGTGGACTTTCCTCTGTTGAGTGATTCCAGTTGCTTTTCTATTCCTTGGACACTTATTTCAATGTCAGCCATTTTTTCGTTGGTGCGAGGATTTAGAGAAGGAACTGCAGTGCGGTCTTCCTCTGTGAAATAGCTTTGGAAAAAGGTGTTTAGTATTTCAGCTTTACGCTTGTCATCCCCTGTTTCAATGCCATCATCATCCCAGAGTGTCTGGACATGATGTTTCGAGCCACTTACTGATTTAACGTAAGACCAGAACTTCCTAGGATTTTCTGTCAAGTCGGTACCTAGTATTTTACTTTCGAATTCACTGAACGCTTCACGCATAGCCCTCCTTACGCTAACTTTGACATCGTTTAGCTTCTGTTTGTCTGAGAGGTTTTGGCTGCGTTTAAACTTGGAGTGAAGCTCTCTTTGCTTTCGCAGTAGTTTCCTAACTTTGTTGTTGTACCACGGTGGGTTTTTCCCGTCCCTCACAGTTTTACTCGGCACGTACCTGTCTAAAACGCATTTAACGGTTGCCTTGAACTTTTTCCATAAACACTCAACATTGTCAGTGTCGGAACAGAAATTTTCGTTTTGATCTGTTAGGTAGTCTGAAATCTGCCTTCTATTACTCTTGCTAAACAGATAAACCTTCCTCCCTTTTTTTATATTCCTATTAACTTCCATATTCAGGGATGCTGCAACGGCCTTATGATCACTGATTCCCTGTTCTGCACTTACAGAGTCGAATAGTTCGGGTCTGTTTGTTATCAGTAGGTCCAAGATGTTATCTCCACGAGTCGGTTCTCTGTTTAATTGCTCGAGGTAATTTTCGGATAGTGCACTCAGTATAATGTCACTCGATGCTCTGTCCCTACCACCCGTCCTAAACATCTGAGTGTCCCAGTCTATATCTGGTAAATTGAAATCTCCACCTAAGACCATAACATGCTGAGAAAATTTATGTGAAATGTATTCCAAATTTTCTCTCAGTTGTTCTGCCACTAATGCTGCTGAGTCGGGGGGTCGGTAAAAGGAGCCAATTATTAACCTTGCTCGGTTGTTGAGTGTAACCTCCACCCATAATAATTCACAGGAACTATCCACTTCTACTTCACTACAGGATAAACTACTACTAACAGCGACGAACACTCCGCCACCGGTTGCATGCAATCTATCCTTTCTAAACACCGTCTGTGCCTTTGTAAAAATTTCGGCAGAATTTATCTCTGGCTTCAGCCAGCTTTCTGTACCTATAACGATTTCAGCTTCAGTGCTTTCTATCAGCGCTTGAAGTTCCGGTACTTTACCAACGCAGCTTCGACAGTTTACAATTACAATACCGATTGCTGCTTGGTCCCCGCATGTCCTGACTTTGCCCCGCACCCGTTGAGGCTGTTGCCCTTTCTGCACTTGCCCGAGGCCATCTAACCTAAAAAACCGCCCAGCCCACGCCACACAACCCCTGCTACCCGTGTAGCCGCTTGTTGCGTGTAGTGGACTCCTGACCTATCCAGCGGAACCCGAAACCCCACCACCCTATGGCGCAAGTCGAGGAATCTGCAGCCCACATGGTCGCAGAACCGTCTCAACCTCTGATTCAGACCCTCCACTCGGCTCTGTACCAAAGGTCCGCAGTCAGTCCTGTCGACGATGCTGCAGATGGTGAGCTCTGCTTTCATCCCGCTAGCGAGACTGGCAGTCTTCACCAAATCAGATAGCCGCCGGAAGCCAGAGAGGATTTCCTCCGATCCATAGCGACACACATCATTGGTGCCGACATGAGCGACCACCTGCAGATGGGTGCACCCTGTACCCTTCATGGCATCCGGAAGGACCCTTTCCACATCTGGAATGACTCCCCCCGGTATGCACACGGAGTGCACTTTGGTTTTCTTCCCCTCCCTTGCTGCCATATCCCTAAGGGGCCCCATTACGCGCCTGACGTTGGAGCTCCCAACTACCAGTAAGCCCACCCTCTGCGACTGCCCGGATCTTGCAGACTGAGGGGCAACCTCTGGAACAGGACAAGCAGCCATGTCAGGCTGAAGATCAGTATCAGCCTGAGACAGAGCCTGAAACCGGTTCGTCAGACAAACTGGAGAGGCCTTCCGTTCAGCCCTCCGGAATGTCTTTCGCCCCCTGCCACACCTTGAGACGACCTCCCACTCTACCACAGGTGAGGGATCAGCCTCAATGCGGGCAGTATCCCGGGCAACCACAGTCGTAGTCCGATCGGGGGATGCGTGGGACGAGCTGGCCGTCCCCGACAAACCCCCATCCGGACCCCCACAGTGATGCCCATTGGCAACAGCCTCAAGCTGTGTGACCGAAGCCAACACTGCCTGAAGCTGGGAGCGAAGGGATGCCAACTCAGCCTGCATCCGAACACAGCAGTTGCAGTCCCTATCCATGCTAAAAACTGTGCAAAGAACGTCTGAACTAATCTACAGAGAGCGCAAACAAAACGACACAAAATTGAAGCGGTTATTAAAATACAAGATTGCCTAGTAAATTCAGTAATGCTGCCACTTGTGCACTGCTGACACACTGCTCGGCGGCGGAAGGAGACTACGCGATTTAACACTATTCGAGTACTAAAACGTGATGCTACAACTCTCAAATACTATAATACGCCCGAAATTTATGAATTAAACAATGCAAGTACCAAAAACACGCAAAGAAATTAAGAATTAAACTATGTAACAAATGAGTGAGCTAGGGAGTATACGACTTGCTGCTGCAGCTGCTTATCCAACGGCGGCAGGGAGCACACTGACTGTGACCAACCGACACTGGCCGTTCAAAACAAAAACAGTTGACAGACGACTACGCGAATTTACACTATTCAGGTACTAAAACGCGATGCTACAACTCTCAAATACTATAATACGCCCGAAATTTATGAATTAAACAATGCAAGTACCAAAAACACGCAAAGAAATTAAGAATTAAACTATGTAACAAATGAGTGAGCTAGGAGTATACGACTTGCTGCTGCAGCTGCTTATCCAACGGCGGCAGGGAGTCGAGTCCTAGGATCGCACAACACCTCTCACCATCATGCGGCAGTACTTCTACATACTCTCGAAAACTTTTATTTTCCATGTTAAAACTGAACAGCGTTGTCCCCAGTGACTTCACGTCATTATAACTTACTCCGCTTAACCTATACCGTGGCGACCTCAGTCAGTTTCTGCCCAAGAAATCCAGACTGACTACTGATACGTGAGTCCATGCACCAGGAATTTATGTCCCCTACCATTTACTTTGCCCAGCAAGCAAAACTCCGTCATTGTATAAGTTTCTGCAATCTTACGTCCAACTGGGAATGCTGTCCGATGGAGGAGGCACCATCATTACCGTTTAACGAACGATTATTAGGACGTTGCTTGTTCCGTGCTTTCTTCCAAGAACACGCTCTTTATGGCCCTCCTGCCCACATTCATCACATTCGGGCTGACGACGTTGTTTCCTGATGTAGCCTGTACATCCAAATCTAAAACACATCACTTCAGAGAAAAAACACCACGACCACTTAGGCTTCGTGTAACAAAGTCGATCTTCTCCAAATGTGTAGCAATCCTAATGGCAGTAGGTAAGTCACTTAAGTTCTCCATTCTGACCCTCCTTGACTTATAAATACCTTAGAAACACATCCAGAGCCCTATTCTCTGCCTCACGCGAAATCACTCCATCGGCCTCTGCATTCTGCGTTAATTCATACATTTGTAAGTTCAATTTCCTAATCTTGTCAGAGAAGGATTCAACTGACATCTTGGGTTGTCGGGTGTTCTGCCGGATATCAGCGTCGTACTTGCACGATATTTCGGTCACGTAGCTCGAGACCTTCATCAGGTGCGACCTGAGACTGCTCATCGAGTGGACCTGGTCCAGTATTTATGCCTATGGCCTTCCCCGTCCACCAACGGCAGCAGGCGCTTCCTCTGTGGTCCGCGCCCATTCCCTGCGACCTGTTGGAGCATTGCTGCTCCGTTTTCCGTCCGCTGCGGTTCTAGGTGTTCAGAACACCTAGAACCGCAGCGGACGGAAAACGGAGCAGCAATGCTCCAACAGGTCGCAGGGAATGGGCGCGGACCACAGAGGAAGCGCCTGCTGCCGTTGGTGGACGGGGAAGGCCATAGGCATAAATACTGGACCAGGTCCACTCGATGAGCAGTCTCAGGTCGCACCTGATGAAGGTCTCGAGCTACGTGACCGAAATATCGTGCAAGTACGACGCTGATATCCGGCAGAACACCCGACAACCCAAGATGTCATTAGATCGCCGGGAAAGCCTGAAGAGTTACATCAGGATTCAACTGATTTGCCTTGCTTCTGCAGTACTCCATTTAGTTTCTCCCTACGGAAACTCGTAGTGTTCTGCTTCCAATAGTGCTGTATTAGACCGTTAGCCAGTCCATCAAATGTTTCGACCTTACTGAGTGTCTCGTGGTACATAATATATGTCTCCGCGTCAATAGTTAACCTTAATCTAACCATATTAAAGGACGTTTATTCCAACTATTTTCCCAATTTGACGGTAGCCTTTACGTCATTACTAAAAATAGATACATCCTCGGTTGCTTTCCCCAAATACGGCACTATGAGGTTAGCTGCTGCAGGACTGGCTAAGTGGGAGGGTACACTCAACACGGTTTTATTTTCTCCTGAATCAAGGAGACCTATCCACCAACGTTTTCTCATTGCTCTATTCTCCTTTGTGGTGCTTCATGTCTTGCACCTGTTGCGTTGTAGTTTATAGCAACGCGGCTGTCTGCCCCTTCAACGCTTCATTTAGAGTCGATGTTCGTGTATCTGACATGTGTGTAAGCTCCATCTGCCATTATATAAGAAAAGAAAGATACTGCACACAACAAGCAAAAAAAGTAAAAGGAAACTACACTCAGCCTTTTCGCAGTATCACAGCCCAGTGAGATTCTGTGCACTAGCGTGCTTTGTGACCACCACGTCTTTATGTACTACACGTAGCGACACAGGTCGAACACATGGTGAGTCATGCCCAGACAAATTATAATGTGGACGCCTCACTGGCTGCAAGGAAACTTCTCTGATGTTCCCAAGGAATGAGACATGTCTGCAGGTTTCTGCAGTCTAACTAACAGTACGTTTAACTTACTGTGCAGGTCCCCAAGGCTCAGCATGACCATAAGACAATACAGAACAAGAAAGCAAACAAATATCAGTTGCTCTCCACATCACATTGTTACGAGCTTCAACTCAAGGCCGTTGACCTCACATCAGAGCTACATAGACAATCGGCTGTTGTTGTCCTAGGTGCGTGATTGTGCTACCAAGCGTATATGTCACTACCACTGCTGATGCCAGATATAGGAGTCCATAAGAGTCCAGTTCCAGACTCCTACAGTCGTCAGGAAAGAGACAGGTGAGAGCAGAGATGAGACTCTAGCTACACCTGAGAGCGCCAAGAAAACATCTTTGACAGTAACACCTTTATTAAGAAACAATACACTATTGTCTTCCAAAGCTTCACGCCACAGCTCTGCCGGTAGAGCGGCAGCCTCGTCAGCAGAAGAGGGCCGGCAAGTCCCCGATTTGCAGTTTTACCAACGCAACAAAATGTCAGGTTTCGATGGTTACGTTAAGGAGCGCCTGTCGATCCGTGGACGCCGGTGGCCTCCAGCTCTGAATATCGATCTCCCAAATGCTCTCTTTGATGTCAAAGATGGGTGTCACCCTCTCTGGCCGTCCGCCGCTCGTGGTCTCGCGGTAGCGTTCTCGCTTCCCGAGCACGGGGTCCCGGGTTCGATTCCCGGCGGGGTCAAGGATTTTCCCTGCCTCGAGATGACTGGGTGTTTGTGTTGTCCTCATCATTTCATCATCATCCGGGAAAGTGGCGAAATTGGACTGAGTAAAGATTGGGTAATTGTACGGGCGCTGATAACCACGCAGTTGAGCGCCCCACAAACCAAACATCATCATCATCACCCTCTCTGGCCCACCTGAAGTACTCGCTGACTTGCAGGGGTCGGCTCTCAGACCCCGTTTAGGAAACAGGATCCAGCGGCATCGGTGTCGGCATCAGGAATGGGATGAGCAGCAGAAGTGGTCCTCTCTCTCGAAGGCGGATGACGGATAGCGTCAGGTGTGCAAGGTGTTGGCCTCAGAAGCTGCCAGTGCAGCTGGTTACAGCAGCTTCTTTCCAGCAGAACTCATGGCTCCACAGACGATCGAAGGCGTGCCAAGGATCGACCTCCATAGCCTTCTTCCTTACTGCATAGCTGCAGCTGACACAAAGACTGAGACTACACACTGCATAGTCAGCAAACCACACGTACCAATTAAACACTTGTTAAGAGGGATAGAGTATTTAGGTTGGTGCTTCCCATGTGCTCTGCGGCGATGGCTATGCCTACGACATCATTTGTCCTGGTTTTCCCTCGTTATCAGTTTTCCTGGCAGTGACTTCAGGCATTCGGAACTTCACCTTTCAGAGGCCCTCTTCTTCTGGTTCAGCAACTGAATATTTATTGTTGGACGACACTCTGTTTTGTCACTAGTATCACGGTATTTAGCGATTTCCATAAAGTCATTATGCTTCGCTTGCAGACGTGGTCGCTATATCGTTCCCTTGTGCTGAAATAGTTTCCATGTGTGTCACATCTCGTTCAGCATCCCCCCCCCCCCCCCTAGATGAACATCTACTGATCATTGGCAAAGGCGATTCGGCTTCCAGGGTCTGCCAAGGTAGAACGTGGACGAACTCTCATTGTCCGCCGGGGATACTATTCTGGAGTGTGACATTACCACGAGATCCACTCATTTCAACTAACTGAGCTTTAAAAGGCTCCAATTTCCGATACGATTAGCGTGCAGTTGACTATCAATAAAACACAAGGTCTAACGATCCTTTGAGGAGTTAAAAGAATCTTGGGTACACATCGACAGCCGGCCGGTATGGCCGAGCGGTTCTAGGCGCTTCAGTCTGGATCCGCGCTATCGCTACGGTCGCAGGTTCGAATCCTGCCTCGGGCATGGATGTGATGACCTCAGATGTTAAGTCCCATAGTGCTCACAGCCATTTGAACCATTTGAACACATCGACATCTCTATGTTCCGCGACCGTGCGTTGTACAGCCACAAAGCTTGCAGCAGAAAGCATAACACCGAAAAATATACTTTGAATATCTTAGATGTTTTACGAATGACATGATTAATTGCACATTTCTTTCCAGCTCATAAAACAAATTAAAAAAAGATACCAAGTGAAATAAGTTCTTTCCAACAAGTATTATAATATTGTGAGATTGTGTAAAAGAACACCATCTCGTATTAGGTCTTAGGCACGTTGCGACTGCCCAGTTATTGCCAACAAAGCGGTACGAAGAGCGATCTATGATAGTGGGACATGTGATAAGTATGTCGCCAATCCGTCCAGCGATGATTATTGCCAGTGGATAAAGCCTAATGGTGCCGTTGTTTCTTTACTGAAGCTGTTTCTATTTTGGCTGCACGAGGCTGCATGGATCCCGTTACAAACCTCCCTTCTTCATAAAATAGAATCCGGTTCCTTCCGCACCGAAACAGCGACGCTAACCATTCGGATAAATAGGATACGCAGCTGACATTAGTGGAAAACTTCTAGAACCTTGACTTACCGTTAAAACGCCTGATGATAAAGCTACATAGCGACGTAGGTTGCAAGTGCTGCTCTGAGATGAAGAGGTTAGCACAGGAGAGGAATTCGTGGCGGGCCGCATCAAACAAGTCAGAATACTGATGACCAAAAAAAAAGACATAAACAGAAAGGATAGTGCAAGATAAATCAGACCTCACAGAGCTGCTTAATTCCTACAGGCTCGTCTCAATGTGAATGAAGTTGTGGAATTGTTGGAAGAGACGACCCTCTCGAGGAAAACTGCTTTTGTAAGGATAATTTCAGTAACAATTAAGGCTTAAGACTCGTACTGTAGCATACAGACAGTCTTTTTCCCTCGTTTCATTCGTGAATTCAGTCGAACAAGAGAGTGCTTAATATTATTGTGACATATCATCTATCATTCACCTTAATATAGAGGACGACATATAGAGGACGTGTCATCACTGAGGAAAACATTTCGTGTGTAGTACCACACATCGAGCTGAGGGCATGAGAGTGTTCTTGAAACATCCCTTTGTCAATATAAGGCCATCCAACGATGTTCCGTAAAAGCGATAGTAGTGGAGGAAGGGACCATAAAAGCGATAAATGTGAAGGGGTATTCTGAAAGCCCCTGTGCGTCTGTCGAAGGCAGGAGGAAAGAGTGGCAAGGCCGTACAAGTGGCGTAGCGTGTGTTATAGATTACGACGCAAGTTATCATCATGAGAACATCTGTGCTACTGAATAAAAACAAAGGCGGTTTCAAGCTCTTTCTATTTAACTAGAATTTTACCACATGATTTGTTGGCAAAGCGAAGTGAAACTCAGAATTAACGGTGTTAATGTTTATGGATCTGTATGTGATTCGGTTTTGGTGGAGTTTACTCCAAGGAGAAGTACATAAAAGTATTAAGGAAAGTAAAATATGAATACATGTCTCAGTCAAACAAAACACAAGTGGTACAATAATAGGCTATAATAGGTGCTGTTCAAAATGACGGGTGTGTTGTGTACAGTAACATCAAGTCTTCGCATTAAGGGCTGATGAACATAATGCGCCGTAACAGTGTCCCTTCAAACAATGTTACAGGTGAGTTTTATTGGCTATCGCATATTAGTAATGTAACGTGAGTCATCTTGAGCTTTTCAGTACACAACATCAACGTAAAAAGTACCGCACCACACGTACAAGTACAAACATACATGCAGGGTGTTTCTTTTTACTTGAGACAACTAAATATCTCGAAAAAGATGCATCGTACGAAAAAAAGATCTACAAAGATCTAGGTGGGAAGTTAATTTTAGTAGAGGAGACATCTGCCTGTGCTACAACTCTACATCAACCAACCATCCTTCCTGCGTGAGTGAGTTCAACTTTGTATTTTCAAATGGGAACCCCCCAATTTATTGCATATTCAGATTCTACGGCCAAAAATATGTACGGTTTACACAAACCATTGTAATTCATTGATGACAGATTGTGCTGCAATCGACAAATATTACGTGTGCCTCTTTTTGCAATTAAGAACAGACGCATTTAATTCTACATTTCATTTACTATCTAGATGTAAACCTTTGTGTTCTAACGGTTGATATTTATGTTCGAATTCACTTAGCGTTGCAAACCTTATTGTACAGTACATAATATATAATTATCCGTTTCAATTTCTGGTTAGAAACTACGTGTAGCGTGGTCCGGGGACAATGACATGGATGTAACAGTTTTTTATTCACACTGGGATGACTGATTTCAGTAAGTACCCTTGCCCTTCACCACAGGGGTGCTAGATTTCGGCTTGGTGGGAACAGAAAACTATTGTACCCATGTCATTGTCACTGGATCACTTTGAACGTAGTTTCTAACTAGACATCGAAACGGCTAATTACATTATGCTTATACAATCAAATTTGCAACACCAAAGTCAGTCTGGAACCACGCGACCGCTACGGTCGCAGGTTCGAATCCTGCCTCGGGCATGGATGTGTGTGCTGTCCTTACGTTAGTTAGGTTTAATTAGTTCTAAGTTCTAGGTGACTGATGACCTCAGATGTTAAGTCCCATAGTGCTCAGAGCCATTTGAACCATTTTTTGCAACACCAAAGTAAATTTCGAACATAAATATCAACAGTTAGGACACAAAGATTTTCGTTTCATAGTAAATGAAATGTATAATTAACTGCATCGTTTCTTAATTGTTAAAATAGGCACACTTGATATTTGTCGATTACAACGCCGTCTTCCATCAACGGAAAATAATAGTTCCAGTAAACCGTACATATTTTTGGCCTAGAATCCTAAAATTCAATTCAAGCAGGTGGTACCCACATGAAAACAAGTAATTGAAACAGGCCACGCAAGGGGGGGTGGGGGGAGGCGGATGGTAAGGAAGTGACCGGTTGCACAGATAGCCGTCCCCTTCACTAATATTAGCCTATCACCTAGAACATTGTTTTAGTACCATGCTTCGTTTTCGAGATATTTACTTGACCCAAGTTAAAAGAAACACCCTGTATAAAGATAGATACACACTCCTGAATATTTGAAGTTTTGCTCGTATCGTATTTTCGCAGAAATTAAGTAAAATAATTCCAATACGCCAACACCAATCCAGGTTTTCGGGAGGTTACCCCGGTTGCCACAGAAGTCGCTTTCAAAATATTCCTATTCGGGACCAGCTCTGCCTCACTCCCACCCTACTGGTGTACTTGTTAAAAATAATCATGCCCCATAAAAGGACGGGATCTCAAATAGCCCATTCTATTCCTTGGCATAGTGAATGAAATTTTTTTTAAAAAAATCAATAGGATCACAAGGAAAAAATTAGGGGATTTAAACTTTTGTAACATAGCTTGAAAGTTTCTCACCATATTTACCAACATGCAACTTCCCAAGGCTCCTAAATTGCGAGCAGTTTTCCGTTCTTTGGTGAGCAGCAAGATCAGGTCAATAGGAATTCAACGTGGCCAGTGTGGTAGCAGAATGTTATGTGTTTGAATGGAGAACAAAAAGCTATAGTTCTATCCTGTTCTATGGTGTATTCGATGCAAGGCGGAAGTGTGGCTGTGCTGAGGTATATCGAGAAAGAAAGATATTGGCTGGTGAGTGCAATTTGGGTTTTTATGTGAAAACTTATAATGAGAATTGCAATCTGCTACTCCTGGACATGAGAGACGAGCGACGAGTGATGAAAGTAATACACGCTGCAATGGCCTGTTTGGATTGCAATATTAACGCAAGATATTCACGTCTGTACTCAGCCATTATGACTGATACTGTGTGTCATCCTTTTTCGACTAATGAGGGCCAGAATTCGTTTCCTCCATGCTACACACTTGATCCGTAGGCGTGCTATACAGCATGTCCCAGGAGATATTCAAGGATATGACAGGAACGATCATTGAAACAAAATTATTATAGTAACCATGGGTTTTAAAATGCATACCTTAAATGTTATGATCACTTCATCTTCGATACTGTGAAACAAATCTCTTCCACTACAAGCCCTCTGCTTTCCGTACTTCGGGGAGGAGATAGTATGGGCCAAAATAAGAAAAACTGTAAAGTAATCGTGGGCTCTAAAATTCTTATCGTAAGAGCTATGAGCACTTGTTCAGTGGAAGATAATTATGTGTTTTACGGTAGTGGAAATCAACAAGTGCTCAAAGTTATTAAGGAATGCACCTTAGAGCACGCCTGTATATAAGAAGGGCAGAAGGAAGGATCCTCAAAATTACAGACCAATATCCTTCGGTTTGTTGCAGGATTCTCGAACATATTCTCAGTTCGAATATAATGAATTTCCTTGAGACAGAGAAGTTGCTGCCCATGCATCAGCACGGCTTTAGAAAGCATCGCTCCTGCGAAACGCAACTCGCCCTTTTTTCACATGATATCTTGCGAACCATGGATGAAGGGTATCAGACGGATGCCATATTCCTTGACATCCGGAAAGCGTTTGACTCGGTGCCCCACTGCAGACTCCTAACTAAGGTACGAGCATATGGGATTGCTTCCCAAATACGTGAGTGGCTCGAAGACTTCTTAAGTAATAGAACCCAGTACGTTGTCCTCGATGGTGAGTGTTCATCGGAGGTGAGGGTACCATCTGGAGTGCCCCAGGGAAGTGTGGTAGGTCTGCTGTTATTTTCTATCTACATAAATGATCTTTTGGATAGGGTGGATAGCAATGTGCGGCTGTTTGCTGATGATGCTGTGGTGTACGGGAAGGTGTCGTCGTTGAGTGACTGTAGGAGGATACAAGATGACTTGGACAGGATTTGTGATTGGTGTAAAGAATGGCAACTAACTCTAAATGTAGATAAATGTAAATTAATGCAGATGAATAGGAAAAAGAATGCTGTAACGTTTGAATACTCCATTAATAGTGTAGCGCTTGACACAGTCACGTCGATTAAATATTTGGGCGTAACATTGCAGAGCGATATGAAGTGGGACAAGCATGTAATGGCAGTCATGTGGAAGGCGGATAGTCGTCTTCGGTTCGTTGGTAGAATTTTGGGAAGTTGAGGTTCATCTGTGAAGGAGACCGCTTATAAAACACTAATACAACCTATTCTTGAGTACTGCTCGAGCGCTTGGGGTCAGTATTGGGTCGGATTGAGGGAGGACATAGAAGCAATTCAGACGCGGGCTGCTAAATTTGTTACTGCTAGGTTTGATCATCACGCGAGTGTTACGGAAATGCTTCAGAAACTCGGGTGGGAGTCTCTAGAGGAAAGGAGGCGTTCTTTTCGTGAATCGCTACTGAGGAAATTTAGAGAACCAGCATTTGAGGCTGACTACAGTACAATTTTACTGCCGCCAACTTACATTTCGCGGAAAGACCACAAAGATAAGATAAGAGAGATTAAAGCTCGTACAGAAGCATATAGGCAGTCATTTTTCCCTCGTTCTGTTTGGGAATGGAACAGGGAGAGAAGATGCTAGTTGTGGTACGAGGTACCCTCCGCCACGCACCGTATGGTGAATTGCGGAGTATGTATGTAGATGTAGATGTAGGTGTTTACCAGAATATTTTTTACTTGTTGTGGTTAGTACTACCACCTCTCAAACTTTGGAAAGCAAGAAGCTTGCAGTAGGAAAGATTTGTTTCATAGTATCGAAGATGAAGAAAATCGAGGATGGAGGAATGCTCATAACTCCTAAGTTAGAGCCCACGTTTTCTTGCCTTTTTTGCTTCAAATGATCGTTTCTGTCATATCCTGAATAATGACCATTCCTCCCGGAACACCAGGTATAATTCTGTTCGGCGTTCAACTAATGATTCCTACTTTCGTCAGCTGCACTAGGACTTTGTGAGCATAATCATTGTCTTGCTGTGGTGTGGAAACCACATAGCTCATGTAACTTCAGCTATGATCTTCATGTTCGTGCGTTGCGCTAATTAAAACTCACACAAAGTCTTTCTCTATTTACTCACACACCTTGCTTTCTGCAAACTGCGACCATTTCTTTTCAAGAAGCCATGTGGTCATGAAATTACAAATTATTCAGTAATGGGGATCATACTGTGATCATTTGCCATCAGTAAGAATATCTGTTCGGTGAGAATTGTTTCCCACGAGTTGCGCGCATTTAGTCAGCTGAAGAGTGCTACCAGTATTTTTCGTACGATTCTTCCACCTTTCGAAGGCAAGATTTGATTAAGGCCTTCGGAGCACCAAATGATAAAGTTTCTTACAGCATTTTTCTGTTATCTATTATTTTCAGTTACTTCGTCGGAAAGTGATAAATTACAATTAGAGACATGCATTCTCGTTTAATGTGTTTTTCCCATAAGGCACAGCGTATTAAATATTTCTTAAGTCAAATAATAGTTTTACTAGTAGAAAAGCCGATCGCTAAAGAGAATTTAAACTTCCTTTAAGCCCAAATTAACCGTTGTGCGAAGTAAGTGGTATCTGTACTAACTTGAAAGTAAAAGTCGCGTTAAAATAATACACCCATGTGTCAGTAGTCACCGATAAAAGGGGTCATTTTAATCGAGGCAATTTTTCGTAGTCATTCTATTTGCACTCATCGTTTTAACCAAACAAAGGCCCGTACAAGTTGTCCATGTTACATGGCTTCCTCCATTAATCAATCTTGAAGGAAAATACGTAGGCAGGTGATGCCTCGTATTGCCGCTAAGGGAGCGATACTTCAACAAGCATGAATCCTTTGATCATATTATGTGGAAGACTAAAATATTGTTTTAATGAATGCAAATGAGTTTCCAGTTTGTGGTGGTACGCAGTTTACTTCACACCCATGATGTTTCGTAAAAAGTTACTATCCTGAGCTGAAAGTGTTTATTTGGTTTCATGTAACCTAAATGTTTATAGATAGCAGATACTGTGTATCAGTTCCAGACATTGGGGAATTTCCTAACCAATGATTCACTTCACTTGTAGCAAATAGTAAGAAAAATGTTATCTTATAGTGTTTGCAAATCAGAAACAAATTTGACTCTGGCTGAATTGTTGCAAAGTCAGTGACGTCGTAGGGTTCCGTTCTAGGCCTGCTGATTTTTTTGTCTATGATACGCAAAGAAACATGACAGATACTTTCATTTTAATTTTTGAGCTGTTAAAATAAGGATTTCGTGATGACTCATATGACTGAGTAATTCTGAATGAAATTGGTTGTTGAAACCTGGGAAAACATGAAGAAATAATATAAGGAAAATATTTTCAGACCGTCTGTTTTGCTATTATGTCAAACCTCGTAGAGTAGAAGAAACCCTGTCTGTTAGACTTATTCTTCAGTCTAGATAATTAGCCACCTGTTTCCTAGCGAAAGCTGCCTTTAAACGAAGAAAAACTTAACAAAAACCATTTTCTTTGTAATCATTTATTTTATTGGCCACTGACGATCTCTTCTGTAGATCATTATCAAATACTAAGAATAAGCTTCCCCACAGTCAGCAAGTGACAGTAAGAAGTGCAAAAATATCAAAAATATGATAGGTACCCACCGTCATAATAATACGAAACAAACACGATAATCTCCCGCAAGGATTATGAGTAACATCCTGCCTATCGAGCCAGCCCCAATAAAAAGCATATTTAAGAGAGAATAGCTCGGCGTATAAGGGATAAAAAAGAATGTCTCGTGCAGGCTATTGAATCGCCTTGCAACATGGCAAACACGCTGGAATAAAAATAGAGTAAAAACATAATATCGTCTTCGTAGATATTGCAGTATATAAACTACTAAAAGAAAATACGAAATTAATATCATCTATGAACTTTAAAAAGCTATAATGCGAAAAAATAGGCGTACCTTTTTAGAGTCTTTATGCCATTGAAAAATTATTATTGAATGAAGGTCTTCGCGGGTTTGCAGAAAACTACACGCAATAAGAAAATCTGCACAATAGGCTTAAATATAATCAAAATAAAACAATAATTAAACCTACTGTAAACCTGTAATAGAATAAAATGATAAATAATGACGTAACACTGTGTTGGTAAATATGAGGAACATCTTTTCTAAAGATGTGGGCTGCGACAGTATTAGTGTTATTAACACTGACTATAAAATTTGTTGCACATAGTTAGGAAGATACAGAGGAAAAAGTGCTATTTCTCTTGCACCTTTAGTATATTGTACTAATAGTTACAGGCATGAATCATTGTTATAAATTTCATTACGTTGCATATGTCTTTCACTGCTAATCTCTACATAAGACGAAAGACAGTTTTAGAAGTTAAAAACAGATAAAGGAGGGTCTAATGACTCATGTCTCTCAGCTTCTTAATAATATCTCCTTCACAAGTCACATTTCGTGATAAAAGGACGAGAAACACGCGATGACTGACGAGTATAAAACTAGGCTTTATCATTTACAGAGTTTCCATAAATAAGACAGTCGAACTTAGAACGATGACTAATAAGAGAAAATAAGAGATAATTTTGGAGATGTGTTCATTTACTCAAGCAAGAATAGACTATCACTAATTTAAAAAGCCATAAAATGGATGCTTAAAAGAGCTTTCTCTTCACCATATTCCTGTATGCTGCGCTCCAGACAAATGCAATTTCTGTAAATGGCTTTGCTTTTATTGATTGTTTTCTTAGAAAACGTTTCTAATAGTTTGCTCTCACTCTCTACCTCTCTCTTTACCCTTCACTCTCGCCCTCTTGCTGTTCTCTTTCCTGCTGTTACCTCTCCTTCTCTCTCTCAGCAGGAAACACGATAAAATCTCGAGACATCACAGAGCCTTTGTTTCGCTACGCCCGTTGTTCACATTAATGAGGTTTAAACCGTCGTTTATTTCTATCTCTGGCGCCATTTCTGTTTTATCTCATTAGAGACGCCCAGCTCGTTGAATTGTAAATGCAATCAACGGGAAGGGAACGCCAACAGTTGCGTGGCACGCCGCAAGAGGCGCTGCTGTCGCCAGCGGCCTTCCTTTCTGCGGTCATTTTAACAGCGACGCATCGACAGACCAAATGCCAGGGGGGTCGATTTCCACGGCCGACCAGCAGCCCGAAGCAAAAAGTTTCTTTGCAGCAGATTATGTTTGCTCAGAACAGCGTATTTGGTTCGCTGGAGGTAGTGAAAGGGTTCAGATTAAATTACATTCGTCCGCCAGGCATCAGGACAAACAGTAAAGGGAAAAGTCGGAACAATAAGTGTGCAGTGGCAGAACGAAAAGAAGGATTTCAGAAAGCAGCTGTGTGACTCTACTTTCTCATTAAATCAGGCGTTATGAATGAAAAAGTTCTCTATACACAAACGCAGCAGTGTTATTTCCTGTTTGACGCAAAGTAAAAAAGTAAAACTGGCGTAAAATTGCGTAAGACGTCTGTTTTTAAATTTAAAAAAAATGGGAACATAGTCAATGCCGTCCTCTCGACGATAGAATCTAATCACTCACGTGCAAAGAATATTTACGAATGTCCGTTTGTTGTAGTCATGTGGTAATATTATTACATATTCACTAAAAATGAACTTTGTAATGTTCCAGTTGCCTGGACTCATTAAACCTTTTATTATGATTTTGTATCTTGGCTTAAAGTATAGAGATATTTCATCAAAAAATTAATTAATGTACTAAACTACAGCTTAATGTTTATCAACAGTTTCCATTATTACAGTTTGCAAAGTATATATTCGTTTAGTTATGACCGAAAAGTTAATTTCATGTTGCCAAATACATTCTTTTCAAATTTTGAAGTCGCAGTAGTGAGATTGCTCTATCTGTTCATCAATTAGAAACATTAGTACTAAGGAACTGATATATAAAACTGACGGGAAAGACTTGCTAGTTTGTGAGCACGAGTAATCGTAAATGAAGTGTGTAACGAAATGTATATTACCATGGAGTAAAATAATCCAGGTCAATCCATCTAAATCATCTGACGGTTAATTACTGTTCATTAATTAGCTAATTTTTTCACAAAGCTATAAATGAAATTTCTGATTTTATAAATTACTGGGTTGGCCAGCAAGTCGTGGCATGTTTTTTAGTAAACATTTTGAGTGGAAAATTAAATGTTTTATCAATGCGTTTTAAGTTATTCGATGGAGAATTATGTGCTCTGCATGACAGTGCGTTTAATTTTTTGTTTTGATATACTTTCTGTTCTTTTCAGGTCATTTAAATGGATTGTGAAGTCTATACAAAAGAGCATTTTCGACGTCTTCCGCTTTTTGCGCGTCATCGAGGTGCCTTAGTGACAGAAGCTGCTCGAGAGATTTATGAAGTGTATGGCAAATAAGGGATGCCCCATAGGACGGCACAGAATTGTTTTATCTATTCAAAGATGGCAATTTTGACAACAAAGACATGTATGTTCTACCACGAATTGCGTGACAGGAACCAAACGCGAATGCGGAAATTATTTCCAACAAATCCGACGACTGAACAACGCTATCCAGCAAACTGGACCCGATAGACTACATGATCTCCTGCAACACGAAAACACCCTCGCATCGCCAAGGAAGCCATTGAAACCTTTGGTTGGGACATGCTGCCACATCCTACACATTCTCCTGACTTGGCGCCTTCAGATTTGAGTATTGGGCCTCAGGCGTGGCGTGGCGCCTTATATCGCTCCTGTCAGAAGCCTGTGTATCGGGAAATGACTCATGCGTGCACAGTGACAGATGGTCTGAAGTGGGTTCAGTCGAGTATGTGAGTACGTAGTTCTAATTTGCATCCACCAGAGTCCAGTAGTCCACAGAGACATTAAAGAAACAGGTCAAGATAATGGTTTTGTGAATTGTTCTGTTTATTTATTTAAAGCTTTTTGTTTATTTGTGTCTCTACAGTTTTGTACATGGTTTCAGTAGTGTGAATGATGCGTGAATGTGGTTTAAAGGCCGGCCGGAGTGGCCGAGCGGTTAAAGGCGCTATAGTCTGGAACCGCACGACCGTTACGGTCGCAGGTTCGAATCCTGCCTCGGGCATGGATGTGTTTGATGTCCTTAGGTTAGTTAGGTTTAAGTAGTTTTAAGTTCTAGGGGACTTATGACCACAGCAGTTGAGTCCCATAGTGCTCAGAGCCATTTTGTGGTTTAAAGTAAATATGTAGATCATTGTTCTGAACGTTGTTCGACGGGGAATTTTGTATCATAATATGTTAAGTAAGTTTATGATCAAAGGAAAGCTAATTGGAGTGTAAATGAAAATAGTTGATAACGTGAAGTATAAACAAAATATCAGAATGTTAAATATTCATTTCGGGAAAAGTACAGTTCGAAAGTATGTTATTTGTTAATTGGTTAGTCATGGAAAGCGAGGACTAACGCGGGAGAATAAATTTTTTCTACTGGCCTTAAAGAAAAATGACCAATCAGGACGGAGTATTCTTCACGCATCTTTTCTCTTGGAGATATAGAATGCTAAGAGCAGACTAAAAGAGCTCAACCTTCCAATGGTACGTTCGTGTGTAGTATGAGCTCCGAAGGAAGTTATAGCTTGCCGGTTTTAGTTGTGCTACATGTTTCAAAAGTGTTTTAAAGTGGAGACATATTTATTCCGGAGTGTTTTTTTTTAGAAAGTACGGATTTTTTAAGTAATTTTGTGTATGAGAAAAGACTGTAATTCCAAATCTTGAATGGTTCAAATGGCTCTGAGCACTATGGGACTCAACTGCTGTGGTCATAAGTCCCTTAGAACTTAGAACTACTTAAACCTAACTAACCTAAGGACAGCACACAACACCCAGCCATCACGAGGCAGAGAAAATCCCTGACCCCGCCGGGAATCGAACCCGGGAACCCGGGCGTGGGAAGCGAGAACGCTACCGCACGACCACGAGATGCGGGAGACTGTAATTCCGGTGACTAGTTCCGGTGACTAAAAGCTTGAGTGCATTAGACACCGATAAACTGAATATTATGGCGAGCATTTTCATTTAACAACAATCCGTGCTTGGTAGCTGTCCAGATTTCGGGAAATACGTTGCCATAAACTTACTAACGTACATGAAAGGGTTTCTGCATGACTGTGTTAAGATCAGCACTGGCTTGGCAGTGAACTTGTACATTATCAAGATTCAGAATACACCGAAGTTTTGTTAGTATTTCCACCATTCATTCAAAATTAAGACCCTTTCCCGAGTCTTGGAGTAGTTACTTTGTATACAGCCCAGTGCGAGTTGCAGTACGGTAGGTTTCAGCTCGGCTTTCCTATCAGCAATCTGTTGCAACGCGTTCACAGGTAGGTGCAGGTAAAAGGACGAAAAGGAACCGCGCCGCCGCAGGCCGCGTCATTGTAAACTATTAAAACAACTAAATTCCCGTCATTTCTACAGTCTTGCTGCGCTCCTCTTCAGGACGGTTCACTGCGATTTTAGTGAGCCGCCCGGAAGAGGGCCACAGTAAATTGGTCGTAACGTCGACAGTGTAGTTGTTTTAGTAGGTTACAATGACGTGGGTAATTACCCAAAATTATTTTATCCAAAATAACTAATTTAGTCTCAAACAGTATGTGTATTTATGGACTGACGATCTTTTATTCCACATAATTTATTACTATAACGAGTAAGAGATTTAAAGATATCCCGTGTTAATGCATTGTGCTCTACCCTTGTGTAAAGTGATGGCATTAAAAGGGCCTTATCCATTTCATTAGGCAACCCACAGTGATGGTCATTTCTCTGCAAAATAAAAACATTCGACAACTCGAAGCAGATTTTGGTATGTGGCGTCCAAGCAATGCCAAATATTTGCGTTACAACCTATTCAACGAAGACCAAGAAAGATCGAACAGTGGAAAAAATTCGTGTAGTCGCTAACAATGATAGGAGGGAGTGTTACCAACAGCGTACTACAAATCCCGGTTTTGTGGTGCTAGCGTGATTTGGGGGAGGGGGGGTGCAGGATCTATTTTTAATGTTTTTCACATATAATACGAAAACCGCTGCTGGCATGGAAAATGAAACTACGTTAAATTTCCTACAAAAATGCCCTGTACATTTTTCTATAGGACTGTTAGTTTCCGAGCTGGAGGGGACGAAAAAATCGCAGATTATTTAAATAGTACGCATGAGGTACCCCTCTGGATCCACCCCATTACGACACAAGAAGGAGCTACAGGGTCTTTCACACAGTTACACCGACCCTCCACAGTACACCTTGTGAATCACTGGCAACACTATGTGCAGATGTAACCCGGGAGGGGAGGGAGGGGATGGGAGGAGGATGTTTATTTTCCACAAGGGAAATTTACATTACAAGGAATCCAGAAATGAGATACTAATAATACTAACACAAGACATAATATATGTAAATCTTTGCAAACTCTTCGACATTGCTAGACTGGAAACTGAGTCTTGGTAATCCTGTACGGCAGGTGCAGCTTTCGTACGGAAGACGCACGTTCCCTCACTATGAGCATACAAGACAGACTATCCCCCCATCATTTCTTGTCCAGATCTCTTATGTGAGTGGACAAAATAAAATCAGTAATCTCATGTTTATGAAGTAGAGTTATTTTCAGTTTATTAAATGAGTAGTTATTTTCAGTTGTTAAGCGAGCTATTATGTAACTGTTAGGTCAAAAATCAAAACAGCTGGAGCTATCAATTGTCTAGCTCACTGAAGAGCCTGTCACAACCTGTCAATATTGATACGTGGTACTTACTGGAATTAAGGAAAACGTGGAAGGGAGGACCCACCAATACAACTTTGTTTTCACACAACCTATTCGTTTAACAATATATAAACTGCGTTTTACAGATAATCGAAACATTTAATCATAAAAATTCTCTTTAACAAAGTTAACAACTTTGTAAAATTCTTTTGTCCTTAAACCTTTAGTTGAATAAGCTATTAATCTTTGCAAACGAAATCTGACGTGCTGTATTGCAAAACAGCAAACAATATGATGATTACAAGGCGGCCGGACATGCAGCCCGCCATTATTCGGTGAAACAGCGGTGTTTACTACCGCGCTGAACACAGCCTGTCTTATTAAATGCCTTCTGCAACACATGAAAACTATGTAAGCACCATTGAGGACAAGAGTGATTCAATTACTCAAAACAGATGTCTTAATTTAATTTGAAAGCTGTACGTCGAAAGGTTCGGGGTTAAGATGCGCACCTGTGCTTAAAGATTAAACAGATTAGCAAACAATATGACAATGATAAGGCTTACTTCAAGCAACCAACCTTGTAATTTCAATCGGCAACCAAGTTGCGACTGAATCCAACCCGTCCCTTCTGACAATTTTATTTTAACTGAAGCCCCGGTGACAGTTGGCTATTAATATTTTCAAAGCTTAACTGATTGTCAGCTATTAAGACCGCTCTGAAGGAACGTCTTAAAACATTACTGGTGAACACTTATTACAAGAGAACTTTCTCAGCGGAACCACGAGATCCAGCTAAAATACATCAATAATGACTCGGTCTTTCAGACACAGAAACAGATAGATTCGTACAATAGGTTGTTCAGATTATAACTAAGGACCGAGAAATGCTACTACAATCAAAGAATTGAGCCGGTTAACAGCTAAATCTAGCCACAAGGTCCCTGTGCCTTAGTACAATAGTTCCGGCCGTATTTATGACCAAGAGGTGATTAATTAGAACATTAATTATTTGGTACAAACCAGAAAGGAATGTCAATATAATAGCGGGACAAATTTTCAAACGACAACTGGTGTCTTAGTACAATGCTACTGCATATATTTAGGACCAGAGAGCCGACCGACTAAAACTCTGAATGTCGGGTACAAATCAGAAAATAATAAGGATGGCATGTAACAACGAAACAAATCACCACGAGGATTACAGAAAGTTACTCCCCTTTATCAGCAGGCAGTTCCATGGATCCACGGAGCGCCGCAGCAGTTACTGAGCGGTGTCGATGAAGGCCAGGTAGGAGGGGGCAGCCAGGCCACGAGCGGTCGTCCGACACGAATGTTGCCAACCAGCCTACGGGACGTCGACCTGCTGCTTGTAGTCGATGCTGACCCCGATGAAGTACTCCAGTACCTTCGCTCTGCGCAGGCCCTCCTTACGCAGCTCGTGGCTTCGGCCGCTCGGACCTCGTCACCACCTCTTGTCTGTTGCGAGGCTACCGCTAATCCCCAAACTTCGTGCCTCCCTCTCGAGCCACGTATATATTTTTCTTTTTTTGGTCATCAGTCTTCCGACTGGTTTGATGCGGCTGCCACGAATTTCTCTCCTGTGCTACCCTTTTCATCTGAGAGTAGCACTTGCAACCTACGTCCTCAATTATTTGCTGAATATAATCCAATCTCTGTCGTCCTCTACAGTGTTTGCCCTCTATAGCTCCCTCTAGTACCATGGAAGTCATTCCCTCATGTCTTAACAGATGTCCTATCATTCTGTCCCTTCTCCTTATCAGTGTTTTCCGCAGGATCCTTTCCTCTCCGATTCTGCGCAGAACCTCCTCACTCCTTACCTTATCAGTCCACCTAATTTTCAACATTCATCTGTAGCACCACATCTTAAATGCTTCGATTCTCTTCTGTTCTGGTTGTCCCACAGTCCATGCTTCACTACCATACGGTGCTGTGCTCCAGATGTACGTTCACAGAAAATTCTTCCCTAAAATAAGGCCTATGTTTGATACTAATAAACTTCTCTTGGCCAGGAATGCCCTTTTTGCCATCGCTGGTCTGCATTGGTGCCCTCCTTGCTCCATCCGTCATTGCTTATTTTACTGTCTAGGTAGCAGAATTCCTTAACTTCATCTACTTCGTGACCATCAATCCTGTTCTCATTTCTAGTACTTCCCATTGCCTTCGTCTTTCTTCGATTTACTCTCAGTCCATATCCTGTACTCATTAGACTGTTCATTCCGTCCAGCAGATCATGGAATTTTTCTTCACTTTCACTAAGATAGCAATTCCATCAGCGAATCGTATCATTGATATCCTTTCACCTTGAATTTTAGTTCCACTCCTGAACCTTTTTTTTATTTTCATCATTGCTTCCTCGATGTACAGATTGAACAGTAGGGGCGAATGGCTACATCCTTGTCTTACACCCTGTTTAATACGAGCACTTCGTTCTTGGTCGTCCACTCTTATTATTCTTTCTTAGATGTTGTACATATTGTATATGACCCGTCTCTCCCTATAGCTCACTCCTACTGTTTTTAGAATTCCGAACATCTTGCACCATTTTACATTGTCGAACGCTTTTTCCAGGTCAACAAATCCTATGAACGTGTCTTGATTTTTCTTTAGTCTTAGTTCCATTATTAACGGTAACGTCAGAATTGCCTCTTTCGTTCCTTTACCTTTCCTAAGGCCAAACTGATCGTCATCCAACACATTCTCAATTTTCCTTTCCATTCCTCTCTATATTATTCTTGTCAGCAACGTGAATGCATGAGCTGTCAAGCTGATTGTGCAATATTGCTCGCTCTTGTCATCTTGCAGTCTTCGGAATTGTGTGGATGATATTTTACCGAAAGTCAGACGTTACATTGCCAGGCTCATACATTCTACACACGAACTTCAATAGTCGTTTTGTTGCCACTTACCCCAATTATTTTAGAAATTCTGATGGAATGTTATCTATCCCTTCTGTTTTATTTGATCTTAAGGCCTCCAAAGCTCTTTTAAATGCTGATTCTAATACTGGATCCCCTATCTCTTCTTAATCAACTCCTGCTTCTTCTTCTATCTCATCATACAAATCTTCCCCCTCAGAGGAGCTTTCAATGTATTCTTTCCACCTATCCGCTCTCTCCTCTGCATTTAGCAGTGGAATTCCCGTTGCACTGTTAATGTTATCATCTTTTCTCTTAATGTCACCGAAGGTTGTTTTGACTTTCCTTATGCTGCGTCTGTCCTTCCGACAATCATTTCTTTTCCATGTCTTCACATTTTTCCTGCAGCTATTTCGTCTTAGCTTCCCTGAACTTCCTATTTATTTCATTCCTCAGCGACTTGTATTTCTGTATTCCTGAGTTTCCCGGAACATTTTTGTCCTTCCTCCTTTCATCGATCTATTGAGGTATTTATTCTGTTACCCATGGTTTCTTCGCAGTTACCTTCTTTGTAACTGTGTTTTCCTTCCCAGCTTCTGTGATGGCCC
Organism: Schistocerca cancellata; assembly: GCF_023864275.1. Taxonomy (NCBI): domain Eukaryota; kingdom Metazoa; phylum Arthropoda; class Insecta; order Orthoptera; family Acrididae; genus Schistocerca; species Schistocerca cancellata. The sequence continues at coordinate 447,528,174 of NC_064631.1, forward strand.
TTTTTAGAGACGTCTATTCCTTTTCAACTATACTGCCTACTGAGCTATTCCTTATTACTGTATCTATAGCATTAGAGAACTTCAACCGTATCTGGTCATTCCTTAGTACTTCTGTATCCCACTTCTTTGCCTATTGATTCTTCCTGACTAATGTCTTAAACTTCAGCCTACTCTTCATCACTACTGTATTGTGATCTGAGTCTATATCTGCTCCTGGGTACACCTTACTATCCAGTATCTGAGTTCGGAATCTCTGTCTGACCATGATGTAATCTAACTGAAATCTTACCGTATCACCCTGCCTTTTCCAAGTATACCTCCTCCTCTTGTGATTCTTGAACAGGGTACTCGCTATTACTAGCTGAAACTTGCCGCAGAAGTCAATTAGTCTTTCTCCTCTCTCATTCCTTGTCCCAGGCCCATATTCTCCTGTAACCTTTCCCTCTACTCCTTCCCCTACAATTGCATTCCAGTCTTCCATGACTATTACATTTTCATTCCCCTTTACATACTGTATTACACTTTGAATGTCGTCATACAGTTTCTCTGTCTTTTCATCTTCAGCTTGCGACGTCAGCATGTATACCTAAACTATCGTTGTGGGTGTTGGTTTGCTGTAGATTCTGATAAGAACATCCCTGTCACTGAACTGTTCACAGTAACACACTCTCTGCCCTATCGGCCTATTCATAATGAATCCTACTCGCGTTATACCATTTTCTGCTGCTGTTGATATTACCCTATGCTCATCTGACAAGAAGTCCTTGTCTTCATTCCACTTCACTTCACTGACCCCTACTATATCTCGATTAAGCCTTTGCATTTCCCTTTTCAGATGTTCTAGTTTCCCTACCATTTTCAAGCTTCTGACATTGCACTCCACGACCCTTAGAACGCTATCCTTTCGTTGATTATTCAAGCTTTTTCTCATGGTAACCTTCCACTTGACAGACCCCTCCCAGAGACCGAAATGGGGGGCTATTCGTGAATCTTTTGCCAATGGAGAGATCATCATGACACTTCTTCAATTGCAGGCCACATGTCCTGTGGATACTTGTTACGTGTCTTTAATGCAGTGGTTTCCATTGCCTTCTGCTTCCTCATGCCGTCGATCATTGGCTTCTGGCTTTAGGGCAGTTTCCCACACCTAAGACAAGAGACTGCCCTGAATCGTTGTCCGTTCCACCATCCTCTTTGTCAAGGCCCGTATATACGGGGTGAGTCATAAATGGGGAAAAATATGTCGTCCAAATTGTCACACACTGAGCTAGAAACATAAATTCGTTTTCCGTATGTTCCTATGTCAATAAATGACAATGCAATTGAATGGTAAAAATCTGGATATATGAAGTGGACTTTTGGGTGTTACTGTGTGCCGATATTGGGCAAGGGGACAGATCGGCAACACGGCACACCATTCGAGTTTTGTAGGTAGTCTAGCCGCTCACAAGAAGGCGAGGCAAGAGGCGTCAAGCGACGGTCTGCGTGACACTGCGAGCAATGACAGCGCCCACATTTATCTCGTACCGATTACGCTGGCCGGTATTATGTATCGTGGCTAGTTGGCATAGGGAAAGGAACGTGAGGAGGGGCTGCTCTACTGTACATGCATGTTTTATAATGTGGTTTTTGTGTCCCAGACTTAGTTTTAGTTTTAAAGCCGGCCGCGGTGGTCTAGCGGTTCTGGCGCTGCAGTCCGGAACCGCGGGACTGTTACGGTCGCAGGTTCGAATCCTGCCTCGGGCAGGGGTGTGTGTGGTGTCCTTACGTTAGTTAGGTTTAAGTAGTTCTAAGTTCTAGGGGACTTATGACCTAAGATGTTGAGTCCCATAGTGCTCAGAGCCATTTGAACCATTTGAACTTAGTTTTAAGAAACGAATACATAGACGCAGAATACAAACTACAACTACACAGGTATGTGGCAGTTAATGCAGACGAATACAATACAGCTGTACAAATCGAAACTAATCACATGACCAGAAGCTGCAGTGGCGGTTTATAAGTACTGTTCGAAATTACGGCCATGTTGTGTGTGTGGCAATGTTGAACTCTTGGCAGGCAGGATTGCTGAATTCTGCGTTGAAGGGCGTTGACATCAACAACCTCTCCTTCATAAATCACAGATTTCAGATGGCCCCACAAAATGAAATCCGGTGGATTCAGGTCTGACGATTGCTGGCCCTGCTACAGGGCCTCCACGAGCGATCCATTTCTAAGGGAAGGCATTGTCCAGGTGGCGTCGCACTGTGACGCTGAAGTGAGCGGGGGCACCACCATGCATGTACCACAGGTTCATACGAGAGGCCAAACTAACGTCTTCCAATAATTCCTGTAATGTAGCATCCAGGAAACGCAGATACTGCTCTCCTGTGAGCCTTTGTGGTAGCACATGTGGCTCTATGAGATGGTGATCAATAATACCACACCAGATCTTGACATCGCGTCGTTGTTGGTACCCTCGTATCGCTGTGCCTTGAGGGTTTTCTTCCTCCCACTCGTGCCAATTATACGAATTCGCTATGCCCTCCTTCGTGAAATAGGCTTCGTCGGTGAACAGTATTGTTCGTGAAAAATGCTGGTCGTGGGTCTGACGCCCTAGGATAAAGTTGCAGAAGTCCAGCCTCCTCTGGTAGTCTTCCGGCAATAATGACCTGCATGCGAAAGGGATAGTAATGGTTTCTATGGAGTACTCGCATAACAGTAGATTGTGACATTTCGACCGCAGTGGCGGAAGGCCTGGTGCTTATTGTTCGGTCCTCCGCAACAGTTTATAACACTTTTTCTTCGTCATCCGCACTGTACGTGGACGCTCTGCCACGACCACTAAATCCTGGAGGTGCTACACATACACCATATCCCTAAGGGACTGTCCACAGAGTAAAACGTTGTTGCGGATGGAAGGCGCTGGCTAGGAAACCTGTCGTGATACAGTTGCCTTGCAACATCAGCTCTTCCATCTGCAAGCCCGTATGTGAAGTGGATGTCGGCGTATTCCTTGATTGTGAAGCTTGCCATGGTACTGTAGTAACACTGCGACGTGGCCTTTAGCAGCTGTCAAAAAAACCAGTATTGGGCAGAGTGAGCAGCGCAGAGATGTAAACACGTCGTGCACGCCGCGTTTTTACTAACGCCGTTGACCACTCTTTCTGCTCACAGGACACATATTCCCTAACATGGGACTGTACACTGCGTTACCGCCATCAACGTGTCATTCACAAGTTCTGATACAATTTCACATACCTTACGATGGGATATGTTCTTTCTCATATCTTTCAAACGCTGGCAGCTCATTGGTGTGTCATGTCATTCGCCCATCTATGGGTGAATGACATGTCGTGATCGTGAGGCTCGTCGGTATCTCGCTCAATGGTTAACAGGTGTTTTTGTTTTACGTATACAGTACACCGAGGAGAACGAAATTAACAATGGTGCGTCACGTATTACGCATAGCAGCATGCGGTCCTCGACATATTTTTCCTCACCGGCAAGCAAAGACCTTCTAAGCATTTCGATAGGTGGATCCCCTCAATTCCAAATCGACGGATTACACTGCCTGGGCTACCCTCAGGATTCAATCTACGCTTTGGAAGAGCCCCTTGCTGTTGCCGTCTGTCTGTCTGTCTGTCTGTCTGTCCGTCTGGCTACCTGCTTGCCGGCTACTGTCGTCCGTCGCCGTCGCTGCCACCCAGTGCTCGCTGCCGCCTGCCGCTGATGTCGGCCGTCTGTCCACCTGCCTGCTTACCTGCCCATCTGTCTGTCTGTTAGCCGCCGCCCGGAGCTCGCGGCTGCCTGCTGTCCGTCCGTCTGCCGCCGTCCACTGCCGTCCATCGTCACCGTCCGTCCGTCATGAGCCTTCCCACCTCCACTCTCATCTACACCTCCCCCTCCACCACTTCCACTGTCACTTCCTGGAATTCCGCCCCTGGCCTCCCCAATCATACCTCGCCTCCTGTCCCCCCACTCACCCATTCCCCCAACCTCCCCTGCTGTTTACCCCCACACCTACACCCTTCCCCCAGCCACTATACCCGCAAGAGCTCCCACTCCTGTCCCCACTCCTGCCTCTGCCGTCACGTACGCCTCCACTGCCACCTCTGCTGCCTCCCCTCAGGTGGTCGGCTTCCCCCCCTCCCCAATCGCTTCACCATCTGCCTCCCCTGCCCAGGTCACATCATGCTGGGCCAAAATTGCCACCATTGAACTGGCCGCATCTCCCACCTCCTCCAACACGTCTACAGGATATGCCGCCACCACCTCCCTCTCCTCCCCATCCCTCTCACGTCCACCCAGCCTACACTCTCAAAAAACCCCAGAAGTGCGTCAATGTCGACTCTGTTCCCACCACTTCCCACAAAAAGTCACCGCCACCTCCCCTCCGTCGTCTCCATGGATACCACTCCTTTTCCTGACACCCATACCGCAACTCCCACCCTCCACACAATTGTCCTGTTAACTCCAGACCCCAAGTTCCTTGATGCCTGTACCTTCACCACGGAGACACAAAAGTATCTCCCAGGTGCTCGCATCTCCCAGCTGATTCCCTGCAGGGACTCAGTCCTCATAAAGTTCCCCTCCCCTTCCTTTCATACAGAACTCCTCCGTAAACTCTTGTGTGTTATGTTTGGCCCCCATGTATCCCTGGCACCCTTCCTCTTCTCTTCCTCTCCTCATCAGCCCAAGCCTCCCCATTGCCCCCCTGTCTACACCGCCATGATCCTCAAGATCGGCCCAGTGATCACAGAGGCTGAGGTGCTGGCTAATCTCAACTCCCACCCCATCCTGGAAATCTTCTCTGCCCATTGTATCCAGAATGCCTCCGGTCCCACTTATCTTGTGCGGGTCTTTTCAGAATCCACCCCTTCCATCAACCACCTCCTCACACAGGGCGACCTGATTTTCCACCACTGGCACTCTGTTAAATCCTCGAAATCCTTTCCCCAATCCTACCACTGCCAGTGCTGCCTCATGTATAATAATTTCCTGATGCCCAAGGGCAAAACCCCCCACCTGTACCCACTGCAAGGCCTACCATTTTCTCAAAAATTGCTCCAACATTGCCATCCCTCCTTCCAGTAATACCTGCAATGGCCCCATCCCACCTACTCCCTCAAGTGTAAAGCTAAAGTCCACCCCCACGCCTGAAGACATTCTCCGTTTCCTCACCATAGTCCTCCAAAACATTGACCCTTTCCAACACCTACCCAAGCCCTCGAACAGATCTCCCTCACCACCTGCTCCGTCTTTTGCCTCAACACCTTCACTACTTACTCCCACAACCAGGCCCACGTCACGTTCACTCACGTTGAAATGATACATTAAGCCTCTTCCCTCTCCTCTCTTCACTCCCCCTCTCTTGCCATCATGGAGCGACACGAGTCCTGCATCCTATTCCAGGACATCCGCTCCACACCACCTTCTCCACCACCGGGTTGATGCCTTCCTCCTGAACAAAACCTTTCTCCAGCCCCACCATACTATCCACACCTCTCCCTATATCCTCCAGTGAACTGATGCTCCTGGTCCTCAGGTGCAGGATGGAGTCGCCATCAGCCAACTTAAGCACATCCCCATCTGGCGACAACCCTTCCTCAATCACCCCACTGAACACCTTATCCTCAGCATCTTCTTCCCCTCCCTCACCATTACCTGCACCACCATCTATGTCCACTCCACTGCTCCTACTCCCTATGACTTCATCTCCCACATTGACTGCACCTTCTCCATCTATGTGATTGCCACTGACATTAAAATCCATAGCTGCTCTCCTGCCGCCCTTCTAAGGTGGCATCAGTTCCTCCTCACGATCTAAGGTGACCTTGTTCCCCTTCCCCAGCACACCCATCCCAAAAGCAAGACCACCCCAACATTATTGCCTCAGCCAACCACCTTGGGCATATCGCCATCGACATCCTTCACCCCACAAGTAGTGACCACCTCCCCATCCTACTCACCATTATTTCTGCTCAGTGCCCCTCTCTGGTTCCCCACCCTACACCCCCCCCCAAGGTACTCCATGACTACCATCGTCCCAACTGGGATCCCTACCTGGAATCCATCGCCACCCAGGATGAAAGTCACCCTCTTACCTATCATTACCCTGAGGACATGATCCATGCCTCATCCTTCCTTCAGAAGGCCATTACTGACGATATGGAGGCCCAAGTTCCTACTAAAACCATCCATTCCCACCATCCCACTCTACCTCTGTGGGTTGTCCTCCATAAATCCCCTCATCTCTATCGCTCCTTTCTGTGCACTTATGACAGGGATATACTCCAACGCCACCAGCAAATACAGCAACATGTTTAGAACCAAAGAAACGCCGGGACTGGCGCCAGACCTGTACATGACTCAACGCCATCTTCCCTATACACCCCTCCAAGTACTGGTCAGCCTTCTATTGCCTTCCTGGTTCCCATTCTGCACCCCGTTATCCCCTTCTCCATAAAGACTGCCCCCATACTGACAACCTCAGTAAGGCCAACCACTTCGCTTCCCACCTTTCTGAGGTCTTCTTCATCCCTGATGATCCCCACTTTGATTATTCCCTTTTCCCATCAATCATCGAACGCACCAATACCTTGGTCACTCCATTTATTCCCTGTCTCCTGTACTTGGGTCAGTTGTGCCCTCTCCCCTCTGACATAAACACCCTGTCACAGCACAAGACATTAAACTTGTCCTCTGGTCCTTGCCAATTTATACAGTAGCATCCTCTCTACCAGCTTCTACCCCAACGTGTGGAAGACTTCCCACATCCTCTTATTCCTCAAACCCAAGAAATTCCCTTCTGTTGCCTGTTCCTAACATCCCATCTGCGTCACCTGCATCTTCAGTAAGGACTTCAAATCCATCCTCTCCTGATGTATCCATCACCACCTTAATCACCTCTTCCCCCTTACCCAGTGTGGCTTCCGACCCTCCTTCTCTGCCAAAGACCAACTCCTTAACTTTGTCCACCTTCTCTCCCTCCAACTTAATTCTAGTTGCTCTGCCATTTGTGTTTTCCTCGACCTCCAAAATGCTTACGACCGTGTGTGGCATCCCGGTCTCCTCATTAAACTCCAAACCTAGGCCCTGCCTACCAATTTTGTCGATTCTTTCCTCTCACACCATCCTTCCTATGTCACCCTCCATGATGCCAACTGTATCTTTTATCCCACTGCTGGCATCCCCCAGGTCTCTGTCCTCTCCCATCTCCTCTATCTCCTGTACACAACAGATATACCCAAGCCACCACCACCTCTAATATGCTTATGACACCGCCTTCCTGGCTCTCTATCCCATCCTTCAATGGTCCCAACACACTTTCCAAACCCCACTTGACCAGTTCACCACTTGGTGTAACCAGTGGTTCCTTCGTATCAGCTCCTCCAAAACCTAAGCAATCATCATAGGCCACACCACCCACCCACTCCTTCCATGATTTCTACCTCACCATTTATTGTCGTCCCATCCAGCTCATCCCCCCACCCTGAGATACCTTGGCTTCATCCTAGACCATCACCTCATGTGGACCCCTCATCGCCTGACCATCCAGCAGAAACCTGTGCCTCCTGAAACTACTTTCTGGCCGGACATGGGGATTGCATTCTTCCACCATCCTCCACACCTACAAATCCCTCGTCTGTCCTATCCTCTGTTGTGCCAGCATTGCCTTGATCTCCACCTCCTCCCCACACTTTTACAAGGCCCTCCAAATCCTTCAACGCCACATGCTCCTTCCATATCCACCTTCCTTACCCCACATGCCTCTTGTATGACCTCATCCCCTTCCCCCACGTTCTCCTTTTCCTCCAACATATCCGCATCCTTTACACTGTCTGCAGGCTTGATCCCCCCACCACCTGGTGTCCTCCTTCTTCTCCACCCCCCACCCATTACCGCACCTCTGTCACTGTATCCCTCCCTCTCTCCACCACCACATCCTCCATCTTCTTCATCAGGGCAATTTCCAGTGCCTCCCCCTCCTCAATGTTGCACTTCATCATGACATCTACCCTTCCTACAAACTGCAGCCTGGCCTTGTTCCCTCCCTCCTTTCTCCAGAGCCACTCTTTTCCTCTCCCCTCCTTCTTCCAGAGCGGATTTCCTCCTTCCCCCTCTGAGTCTCTACAACCCCTCCTCAACTGTTTCCCTCCCACGTCCTTCCCTCCCTGGCTCCCTTCGGTGTCCCGCCCCATGCTTGTCTCACCCCTCTCCCCCCTTCTAGCACCGCCCCTGACCCAATTTATTCCCTCATCACCATTCCCCTGGCAGATCCTCTCAGTTTGTTCATCGTCGTCGTTGTGCTAGGTCAGTGTTGTGATTGGTGCTGTTCTCCTGTGATGTCAAGAGCCGTGATTTTAACCTTGTGCTGGAGTTATACATAGTGTTCCTGTCAGTGACTGTTGTGTGCTACGCCATCCATCGCTACTTTTATACTCCGAACATACTCTTTTAATCACTGTGTGTGGTCATTTTTATGTATAGTTTTTTAGATTTTTATCACCATTTTTACAGTCACCCCCATTTTTACGCTATCATCTACTATGTTTCCCCATTTATATGTATGTTTCGTCGTATTTCCTCCTTATGTTGTTTTAAATGTCTCCATGTTCTGTACTTACTGTCTGTCTCTCGGCTGAACAGCGGCACCTATGCTGCTACCAGCCCGCCCCATCTGGGGCATTGAAATAAAATAATGAGAAAAAAAGACCATCTAAAGACACGACCTACAGATACCAACTCTTCCTCATAGATATTGTCAATGGGGTCGCAAGGGCGAAAGTCGATACTACACCTGAGCCAGTGGCGCCAGACAGAACAGTCTGCTAACACAATGGCACCACGGCTAAAATATGTATTCGAAAATGTCGGTATCTCCAGTATCAATAGCTGGTATACTTTTCGCAGCTTGAGGATATCAAATGCGCAACAGCCCAACAGCTGAAGAGGCAGAGAGGCTTCAATTTTTGCTCCCTCTGCAACGAAAGTAGGTCACCTAGGTTTTATGAAACTTTTGATTCTGCAACATTGGTCGAGCAATGCATTACAGCACAATACTCTTCAACATTATCAGTCCCATTCCAGCAGAATCATTCACATCCATTTCGGAAGGTGTACTGTGGGTATGTGGTACATAGTTCCACTCAGTGCAATCACCTGTAGAAGGGTCATCGTTCCTGAATGGAGAAGATTTATGTCGTCTACCAGTCACACAACACACAGCACTTTGCGGTCATTCACTGACTCACCACCAAGCGACTACAACTCAATCATACGGATTAGCACTACGCTGTCAATGACAAACATCAGTAAGATGTCACATTTACCGCTCCTTTTCCCACGAACACAACATAGATCATTGTCAATATCACACTTCTAAAATTAAATACTTGTCAGTCATTGTTTATGACTGACTCATTTTTGTGCCAATTATTACTTGACATCTTGTCTTTGAGGTACCGCCATCACGTTTCTTATTCGATTTACTGGCGTCACCAAGTTTCTGGCCTGCCTGCCCGTGAGTGGCAGCAGCAGCTCTATCGATAAGAGCATGTCGTAATATGTTCGGAGCGATTATTAGTATTTCCGGGTCGTGGTGTGCGGTGAGTTGAGTCGAGATGGAGCTCCAGTGAGGTCTGCACAGTCAGTACTCGCCTAACCCCTGGCGAAACACATGTACTTTCCGACGGAAGGAGACTTGAACAGGGACGACCGTTGGTTGGTCATTCGGTCGGTCGTCTCATCGGGCGACGTACATTTGGTCTTCCGACCGCTTCTGGGCCCCTTCAATTGATCATCTTGCGCGACGTGGGTCGGTTCCTTCCTTGTGTAGAGATGTCGGGTGGCCAATGGGCAAGTGCTCCCTCTGCGTGGTTGGGCATGATCCAGTGTTTCCGGGTCGCCGTGTGTCAGTTGAGCGATCAGTTAATCTGTTATGAACCCTCAACCATTGTCACATCTCGTCGTTCATTTACGGGTTGTTGCCCCCTTGGCCGTTCGTGCTAGCAGCACCGTATGATGTGCAGCCGTGTTCCTACGTTGCGATTAATTATTAAATTGACTGTTACTTATCAGTGAAGTGCACCACCGATATTTTCCGCCTTGTGCCCGTTAACGCTCCAGTTACCTGCCCTGGTTGTTAGCGTAGTTTGTAGGCAGTGTGCTTTTTCCTTGTCGTGTTGTTGCTGTCCAGCACGGCGTGTACTTCGACAGCCCTTTAAGTTGTTAAGTTCATATTTGCTTGGAGTGGTTATTGTTCCCCTAGCTGTTTTTAGACGCCAGTTTCTGGAGGCGTAGTGCTGTTCGTATTCTCGTCCTTGGCCGATATTCTCCATCATCGTGCCGTGGGTCGGACAGAAGGAATTGGTTAAATTGTTGGTCGGTCCTTGGGCCGTCCCTAGTTTGGGTTGCCATCCGATTTCCTAACTTCAACTCTTGGCTGCATGTCTCACCTCACCTTACGTTTGAGCTACCTTCCCAGGCCGACCCTTGGAACACTTCTGATCACCACTTGTTCTGTTTGATTTAAATTGTGATTTTCATTTTAGTTGAAGTATTGTGCGAGGCCTTTGGCCGTGTATTAATTCAGGTTTTTATAATTTTACATAAAATTTTACATAAAAATTTTACTCAAAAATAAAAATTTTGAACATTGATTGTCTTAGAAATTTTTTTTATTCTTAGAAATTGTTTTATCTGAAATTGTTTGTAATCCAGGCCCTAAGCTGTTAGTTATTCCATGTGTTATGTGTGTTCTTCAGCCGAAGATTTGCATGAACACCTTAATAGGGGCTTCAGCCGTGTGTATTCTCCAAAGGAATTTTTTTAAAATAAGGCAAGGGGTTTATTCTAAATTATTTATCTGACTTGTTTATTCAGGCCTTTAGTCGTTGTTTCAAATTTGTTGTGGCCTTCAGCCATGCAATAAATTAATCAGGTTTCAACCGTTCTGTTGTAGTTTAAAAAGAAAGTTTCGTGCTTTAAAAAATTGTTTATGAATGTGCCTTAATTATAGTTGTTCTTCAGACGTGTAGTGTAGGCCTTCTTTGGATGTTTTTCTTAATTTTTTACCTTCTATTTTTAATTCCTTTTGATTTCTAAGCCAGGCCTTCAGGCGTTCTTGTGTTTGCTGTGTGGTTTTGGGCCTTCAACCCAGAAAGCAGTTCAAGTTTTCTTTAACTAGACCTTCAGCCGTATTGTTTGATTGTACGTTTTTAAGCCAATGTGTAAATGAGTGGTTCTCAGAAAAATAAAGTTGTGTGTTTAATTTTGAAATTCACAGTAACTGTTTATGGCCCCATCCACAACCTTTACCTTATCCTGTGCGCTCTCTGACTACTTACACAACAGGTCTCAGTTTATATTGACATACATCACATAAAAGCTCACTTAACAATTGCAAATAACTATTGAGTTACTAAACTGAAAATAATTCCACTATACAGACACATGGTCAGTAAAGTTACTCTGTCTACTGTCGTAAGAGAATGGATAGGAAATGCTGGGGATATACAGGGTGGTCCACTGATCGTGACCGGGCCAAATATCGCACGAAATAAGTGTCAAACAAAAAACTAGAAAGAACGAAACTCGTCTAGCTTGAAGGGGGGGAAACCAGATGGCGCTATGGTTGACCTGCTAGATGGCGCTGCCATAGGCAAACGATTATTAACTACATTTTTTTTAATAGGAACCTCCATTTCTTATTACATATTCGCGTAGTACGTAAAGAAATATGAATGTTTTAGTTGGGCGACTTTTTTCGCTTTGTGATAGATGGCGCTGTAATAGTCGCAAACATATGCCTCACAATTTTAGCCGAACAGTTGGTAACAGGTTTTTTAAATTAAAATACGGAACGTAGGTACATTAGAACATTTTATTTCGGTTGTTCCAATGTGATATATGTACCTTTGTGAACTTATCATTTATGAGAACACATGCTGTTACAGCGTGATTACCTGTAAATACCACATTAATGCAATAAATGCTCAAAATGATGTCCGTCAACCTCAATGCATTTGGCAATACGTGTAATGACATTCCTCTCAACAGCGAGTAGTTCGCCTTCCGTAATGTTCGCACATGCATTGACAATGGGCTGACGCATGTTATCAGGCGTTGTCGGTGGATCACGATATCAAATATCCTTCAACTTTCCCCACAGAAAGAAATCCGGGGACGTCAGATCCGGTGAACATGCGGGCCATGGTATGGTGTTTCGCCGACCAATCCACCTGTCATGAAATATGCTATTCAATACCGCTTCAACCGCACGCGAGCTATGTGCCGGACATCCATCGTGTTGGAAGTACATCGCCATTCTGTCATGCAGTGAAACATCTTGTAGTAACATCGGTAGAACATTACGTAGGAAATCAGCATACATTGCACCATTTAGATTGCCATCGATAAAATGGGGGCCGATTATTTTTCCTCTCATAATGCCGCACCATACATTAACTCGCCAAGGTCACTGATGTTCCACTTGTCGCAGCCATCGTGGGTTTTCCGTTGCCCAGTAGTGCATATTGTGCCGGTTTACTTTACCGCTGTTGGTGAATGACGCTTCGTCGCTAAATAGAACGCGTGCAAAAAATCTGTCATCGTCCAGTAACTTCTCTAGTGCCCAGTGGCAGAACTGTGCACGACGTTCAAAGTCGTCGCCATGCAATTCCTGGTGCATAGAAATATGGTATGGGTGGAATCGATGTTGATGTTACATTCTCATTGAGATTCCCGATTCTCGCAGAATTTGCCTGCTACTGATGTTACTGATGTGCGGATTAGCCGCGACAGCAGCTAAAACACCTACTTGAGCATCATCATTTGTTGCAGGTCATGGTTGACGTTTCACATGTGGCTGAATACTTCCAGTTTCCTTAAATAATGTAACTATTCGGCGAACGGTCCGGACACTTGGATGATGTCGTCCTGGATAGCGAGCAGCATACGTAGCATAAGCCCGTTGGGCATTTTGATCACAATAGTCATACGTCAACATGATATCGACCTTTTCCGCGATTGGTAAACGATCCATTTGAACACGGGTAATGTATCACGAAGCAAATACCGTCCACACTGGAGGAACGTTACGTGATACCACGTACTTATATGTTTGTCACTATTACAGCGCCATCTATCACAAAGCGAAAAAAGTGGTCCAACTAAAACATTCATATTTCTTTACGTACTACACAAATATGGAATAAAAATTGGGGGTTCCGTTTTAAAAAACGTAGTTGATATCCGTTTGACCTATGGCACCGCCATCTAGCGGGCCAACCATAGCGTCATCTGTTTTCCCCCTTCAAGCTAGACGAGTTTCGTTCTTTGTAGTTTTTTCGTTTGATGCTTTTTTCGTGAGATATTTGGCCCGTTCACTATCAATGGACCACCCTGTATAGTCTGTAAACCGTAAGCTAGCAGCGCTCGTGTTGGGGGGAGTTGCCTTTCTTGGGAGAACGCTACAGTTGACGTACATGATGACTAAGAAACAGTTTATCGCCATAAATTATGTCCATATGTGTTAATTGCGTTAGTATTATTATTAACTCATCTCTATACTCCATTTAGTGTTCATGCACTTTGTGGAAAATAACACCCCCGAGACGTGTCTATACACTCTGTTGCCTGTCATTCATAAGACACGCTGCGGATTGTCGGTATAACCGCTATAACTTTGTGAAACAATCTGTTGTTGAAAGCGCACACTCCGCTGTAGAGTGAAAATTTCATTCTAGAATCTGTTGTTGGTTCTTGAGACGTAATGAGGTGCACAGAGTGTGAAATAAGGTGCTCGATCCTCAGTTTACTGACTGTTATGGACTGGCAAGACAGCCAATCCACTAGGACAGGAAGCCGAAAGGCACGCGTTTAAGCTCACGCAGGCTGGCGTGAGGTCTGGAACAGTTAAAGGAGTTGAGTCTAGTAAATAAGTACGGATCTTCTGGAATACTTAACTTTAATCCATAATTGGTGAACAGCGGTCTGACGGTACATGCATCACAAGATAAATAGCAAATGATAATGGCGCCTTGCTAGGTCGTAGCTGAAGGCTATGCTAACTATCGTCTCGGCAAATGAGAGCGTAATTTGTCAGTGAACCATCGCTAGCAAAGTCGGCTGTACGACTGGGGCGAGTGCTAGGAAGTGTCTCTAGACCTGCCGTGTGGCGGCGCTCGGTCTGCAATCACTGACAGTGGCGACACGCGGGTCCGACGTATACTAACGGACCGCGGCCGATTTAAAGGCTACCACCTAGCAAGTGTGGTGTCTGGCGGTGACACCACACTGACCTATGGATGAGGGAAGTACATGGCCAAAATTTGGCGCTTTAAATTCACTTACATTTCTTTACACTACACTCGCCCCCTCTCCCTCGGCCCTGTTATGCCCCCAAAACAGAATTTCTCTCTTAATGCGGTTCTACTGCACTTAGACGTGATTCTTAATACAATGCATTTAACAGTAAACACTAACTTTATAACATTGAAACACCTTCTATCTTTCTTCCATCCCCTGCAATGCGGTAGCTGTTACCCTCAGAGACCAATTTTGTAGGAAATTTAATGTAGTTCAGTTTTGTGCTGGGAAACACCTTTGCTGGTTGTTGCGGTTTTCGAGTTATTCATGAAAAGCATTAAAAAAGTCACTTTGAAACCTCGCGCCCGTGTTCACCCCAACTGGTCGGAATATTTTTTTTTTGTGTGTTGTCCGTGGCACTCCCTTGTACCACTGTACAAAAATTAACGACTACACGAATTTTGCCTCTAAGTTTTCTTTGTTGACTCGACTAGTAAAACAAGCTGTAGTTCCGTCACTATTCAGCCACATTATCTGACGGGCGTTTACAAGCACTTCGTTAGGTAGGATAAGAGAAACCTCTTTGAGGAGAATGAGGCAGATGGGTCCTGTTACTCTGGTTCGCATTAGTTACGGCCCAGTGATTAAAACATCAATTATCACAGTCCATACGCCACAATGAACGTATTTTACTTAATTCCAACCACTTGCGCGTGTAAATTTTCATCTGCTCGTATCAGAGCGTTATGCAAGTTCACAATGCCGTTTCGAGTGAAATTGAATTCATCGAAAAATAGCATTACAGTCGCGAATTGTGAGTGGAGCATACAGTATTGTAAATACGATTACGTAAACTGTACCGAGCGAGGTGGCGCAATGGTTAGCACACTGGACTCGCATTCGGGAGGACGACGGTTCAATCCCGCGTCCGGCCGTCCTGATTTAGGTTTTCCGTGATTTCCCTAAATCGCTCCAGGCAAATGCCGGGATGATTCCTTTCAAAGGGCACGGCCGAATTCCTTCCCCATTCTTCCCTGACTGATGAGACCGATGACTTCGCTGTTTGGTCTCCTCCCCCAAACAACCCAACCCAACCCCCAACGTAAACTGTATTCGTCGTATCTATTCCTCCACTGCTACTGCCTGGACATTATACTGCAAATGATGTCGATGTAGCTTTGTTCACAGACAACTCTTCAAACGTTAGCACATGATGTGAGCAATTCTTGTGCCACCTGGTGGATGCTGGTGGACGATTCCTCTTCAAAGTGTACGTAAACGTCCCATTCAAGGAAAACCATTTGAAATGAGTGTGCATTTTCCGATTCTGTTTTTGAGACCTAATACTAGACATAAATGCACAATAACTGATATAGTATTTAAGACACCTATGATACATACTGTGTACAGGGTATTCAAAATTATTCCATGTTTTGAGAAGTGAGAACAGATCTTTATTGCATGCTGTACCCCTGACAATAACAGTAGAGCGAATTCGAACAAGCCCGCATATCTCTTAAGGTATGCATTTTAAGTCCATAAAACAAGTCAAATATGTGTTATTCCTGTCTGTGGCCGCCAGTATTTTATCTTGCTAGAAACTCGTCTTGGTGCAGCTTGATAGCTTTTATCGTACGCGAAGTAGCGTATGATACAAAAGTGGAGTGAGATACGATCGACAGATGGTACAGTATGCACCACTCCCGTGGGAGAGTCCACCAATTGTACTGAACGTGTTTCTGACTGGTCGGAACATTCTGGTGCTAGGCGCCAAAGCGCCTCACATCTCTCATTAATTATTTACATACTTTTCATTGTTCAAATGGTTGAAATGGCTCTGAGCACTATGGGACTTAACATCTGTGGTCATCAGTCCCCTAGAACGTAGAACTACTTAAACCTAACTAACCTAAGAACATCACACACATCCATGCCCGAGACAGGATTCGAACCTGCGACCGTAGCAGTCGCGCGGTTGCGGCCTGCAGCGCCTAGAACCGCTAGACCACCGCGACCGGCATGCTTCTCATTGTATTTACCCCAGGTTTTAGTATGACAATCTCTCATGGTGATCCTACGAGTCTATCGTTTTTGTTTATTAAATTTCGCTAGTTTTGAGAAACATAAGATCAACGATATTGCAACCGAAGTGTTTCGAACACTTTTGGGTCGATTTGGTGCGCCTGGGAGACGAAGTACTTCGGCTGCGCTAGTCACTCTGTTTCGGTCGTTCTGGAGGGACGGACATGTCGTACTCTACATTGGAAGTGCATAGAAAAGTTACCGTACAATTAGGAAAACTATGTCGAGTGTTGTAAAAGACAGTGTAAAATGTGTGAATATTTAAATAACTAGCAAACAGGATACATTAATGAGAAGTGTCGCCTACCATCGTCGTCAGTACTATAGATCTTGCTCTCTGTAGATACAGAGACTAACCACGGCGAGTGGCATCCCATAAAAAGCCCAATCACAGATTCGAGATGACAGCATAATAGCCTCCGCCGAAGAAGATCCCACTACCGACGAGCTGTCTTCTGCTCTGGGGACACAGCTTTAGAAGACGACAGGTTGGTGGAAAGAACGGTTAGAGGCTCTTATTCAGTCTCTTCAGGTCTCTCCAGCTTCCAGAGCTTACTTCCTAAGGACGCATAATTTATAACTGCATCCCTAAAGAGCATGAGCATTTGATTATCTTCGCTTTTGTTAAACACATCTCTTTCATTGCAAGACCTTTGCTGTTACAAACGGCTTGCGGAATGCAGTAAACAAACGACGATACATTAATCTGTTTGCTATAAAACAGCAGAACAGCTTACGTAATCTGCTTGCTATTACGGTACATACCTGTACGACCTACAGTTTTGAACCATGGCTGAAGGTAGGTCCTCTGTAGGTGAGCATTCATAGTACGGCATGCTTCTGTCCTACGCCTTACGGAATCACGCACTCTCTGAAAAACCGGATAATTCTGGAGATGGTATCCATTGTTCTGGATACTTTTCGGTATACAGGATACGGGCTTCACGGTTGCTCCATTTGCCAGACCATAACAAAAGATCATCTCTGCCGCTTCCAGTATGCTGGTAACTGCAAAGATAAAACTATAGTGTAAATGTATTTCACAATCTTATCACAACACAAATTGTTCCATTAGATCCGGGATATGTGCTCCACTTTCCGAGAGCTGACAGTACGGTTTAAAGAAACAACATTAACAGATCTTTATTGCATGCTGTACCCCTGACAATAACAGTAGAGCGAATTCGAACAAGCCCTCATACCTCTTAAGGTATGCATTTTAAGTCCATATTTGCTGGACATTTTTACTTTTTTGGTCCATACTATCACCTCTAAAACTGTGGAATACATTTTCCTAAAGCCTTGTATTTCTCAATGTCACACGTAGGTACACAAAAATGTAGGAAGTGTAGCAAACACTCGCTGCTCTCCACACATGCTACAATTTTCGAAAGATTTCACGCGGAAAATACTGTCTCTACTCGCAACGTTCTATAGGGTGATTATAAATATTACAAATGAATTTTCGCCGCTTGAGCCAGTGTATACGGAAAAATGTTTACTGTGTGGACACACAAATTTTTAGGAGTGAAAATCAGAAAGTGAGCTGCAGGGTTTGGGATGTTAGTTGTGTTAGTGCCATGATTTGCTGCTAGGCATCGGTACTGGTACGGCGACGCACATTATATGATCAAAAGTATACGGACACCCTCAAAACATACGTTTTTCATTTAGGTACATTTTGCTGCCACCTACTGCCAGGTACTCAACAACAGCGACCTCAGTAGTCATTAGACAACGTGAGAGAGCAGAATGGGGCGCTCCGCGGAACTCATGGACTTCGAACGTGGTCAGCTGATTGGGTGTCACTTGTGTCATACGTCTGTACGCGAGATTTCCACACTCCTAAAGATCCCTAGGTCCACTGTTTCCGATGTGATAGTGAAGTGGAAACGTGAAGGGATACTTACAGCACAAAAGGATACATGCCGATCTAGTCTTTTGACTGATAGAGACAGCCGACAGTCGAAGAGGGTCGTAATGTGTAATAGGCAGACATCTATACAGACCATCACACAGGAATTCCAAACTGCATCAGGATCCACTGCAAGTACTATGACAGCTGGGAGGGAGGTGAGAAAACTTGGATTTCATAGTCAGGTGGCTGCTCATAAGCCACACATCACGCCGGTAAATGCGAAACGACGCCTCACTTGGTGTAAGAAGCGTAAACATTGGACGATTGAACAGTGGAAAAGCGTTGTGTGGAGTGACGAATCGCGGTACGCAGTGTGGCGATACGATGGCAGGGTGTGGGTGTAGCGAGTGATGATGATGATTGGTTTGTGGGGCGCTCAACTGCGTGGTTATCAGCGCCCATACAATGTCCCAACCTTTGCTCAGTCCAATTTCGCCACTTTCCTGGATGATGATGAAATGATGAGGACAACACAAACACCCAGTCATCTCGAGGCAGGTGAAAATCCCTGACCCCGCCGGGAATCGAACCCGGGACCCCGTGCTCGGGAAGCGAGAACGCTACCGCGAGACCACGAGCGGCGGACTGGGTGTAGCGAGTGCCTTGTGAACGTCATCTGCCAGCGTGTGTAGTGTCAAAAGTAAAATTCGGAGGCGGTGGTGTTATGGTGTGGTCGTGTTTTTCATGGAGGTGGCTTGCACCTCTTGTTGTTTTGCATGGCATGATCACAGCACAGGCCTATGTCGATGTTTTAAGCACCTTCTTGCTTCCAACTGTTAAAGAGCAATTCGGGGATGGCGATTGCATCTTTCTACACGATCGAGCACCTTTTCATAACATGGACGGTGGCGATGTGGTTACACGACAATAACATCCCAGTAATGGACTGGTCTGCACACAGTCCTGACCTGAATCCTGTAGAACACTTTTGCAATATTTTGGGACCCCGACTTTGTGCCCAGCCTCACCGACCGATATCAATACCTCTCCTCAGTGCAGCATTCCGTGTAGAATGGGCTGCCATTCCCCAAGAAACCTTGCAGCGCCTGATTGAACGTATGTCTGCGAGAGTGGAAGCTGCTATCAAGGCTAAGGGTGGGCCAACACCATATTGAATTCCAGCATTACGGATGGAGGACGCCACGAACTTGTAAGTCATTTTCAGCCAGGTGTCCGGAAACTTTTGAGCACATGATGTACCTGTATCAGTGTGCATTACAGCTGCAGGCAGTCGACATGGATCTGGACCAGCTGAGCAGGGAATTACTCATAAAGCTGTTTCATCAAAACAACAGCAATAATGCTGTTGCTCTTCGCCAGTATCGACGCTTTAAATGAACACGGAGAGGTCCTCTTTCCGTAAATGAATTAAAAAACATGATTCGGAGTAACTGGAGATTTGAGAATTGTTTCTTGGGGAGGCCTATGGTTAATTGTGCCAAAAATTGTTGAAGAAGTTACTGTTGACATGGCTGAAAATACTGGACGCAATGTGCCATCTTCAAGCAGTACGTGAGCCGTGTCACGATAGCTGAACGTTCTATGGTCCATATCCCACCTGAGATGTTTCGGGCAGCAGTAGAGCAATCTTTAGTTCCGTTCCAGTCTGTAGTGGGTGCAGACAGACGGCATACTGAGTAACATTTGTAACCTGGAACATAAACATGGTACTCAAATGAGAAATTTTGCCCTCTCACGTGGGAATAAAAATTTGTTTCTTTGGGTGATTTGTTCTTTGTTTCTCTTCCACATGGACTTAAAAAATTTTCCACGAAGTTTCATTGGTCACTCGTTTTTGGTGGGACCCTCTCAGGTATCGAAAGTTTACTGCTCGTATCATTCTCACAGCTGATGCAAACGTCAAATGATGCGGAGTATTTCTCTTAGAAAACCTTTATACATTCAATTATGCAGGTGTTCTGATATTGCCTTCAACTCCGTTATAAGCAAGCAGCATTTCTATCATTTCGTTTCTTGTGTACTGGTACGTTTTTTAATCCTTGCAACAACGTTACTGCACTGTTACAAAAGACAGCTAACGAATTATCTGGCTGCCATCAGTATATCAGTCGTCTCTTTTCTTGTGCACTGGTGCTTGTTTCAGTACCCCCAAAAGCGTTACTGCAAGCATAACCAATTACGAGGACAAAAGAAGACTATGGGTCCACCTGTATGTGCGGGAATGCTATTAGTTTCAGTCTGTGAATCCATCAGATACTGACTGAACTTAGATGGCATAATTAATTAGGCTACTAATCACAGATAGTAGACCAACTGATACCACTGTTCTCATACTTCAACGCTCAATTCACTCAAAGTATGCTTCAGCCTGTATGAAAGGTTCGCATTCCTGCACAATATAATGTAATGAGACAAGAAATGGTGCCTGAAAGACGGAAACTCGCATGAGCGTGTGTTTTTCAGTCTGCTACAGGCACTCCGAAAATTGGAAATTTGGTTCCTATGGGACCAAACTGCCGAGGTCATCAGTCCCTAGGCTTACACACTACTTAAATCTAATTTAAACTAAGGACAACACACACATCCATGCCAGAGGTAGGACTAGAATCTCTGCTGGGTGGAGCCGCGCGAACCGTGGCAAGGAGCCATTGACCTCGCGGCTACCCCGTGAGGCAGGCTCTCCGACAATTACACAATAAAAGCTAGTGAAATCTCTCAAAAAAGGTATACAATTAGCCACACAGTTGTACAGAATTTAAAAAAAAAATTTGTATGGGAAAGTGGGTGAACTCAGAATTCAGATTATCGACACAACGAAATAACTGCCTCAGTTGAGATGTTGCATTTCCCTTCATGACCATTTGTTGCGACGCAGTAATTAAAAAAATATTCTAAGAATTTTATAAAAACTATTAAAAATTTCTAAAAAACTTTTGGTAACTACATTAGCTGTTAGCACGTCCTTTACGACAGGATCATACACATCCAGTTTTGCGATGATTTAAAGGCATACTCAGATATAGAAATCTATGAAAAAATACAATATCAAACAACAGAAAATTCAGAATGTAATGTAACACTATTACGAAAAGGATAGTTGATATTCACCATATAGCAGAGATGCTGAGTCACAGATAGGCATAACAGAAAGACTGTCAGAAAGGGAGCTTTTGGCCAACAAGGCTTACGTCAGAAGCAGACAATACACACACACACACACACACATGCAAGCACAACTCACAAACACATGATTAGTCTCTGACTGCTGACCCCAGACTGCGAGCAGCATTGCATGAGAGGAGAAGCAGCTGGGTGGTGGGGATAAGGAGGAGTTTGGGGCAGGGAGGGGAGGATAGCAGAGTAGGGGTGGGGGACAGTAAAGTGCTGCTTTTGGGAGGAGACAGGGTCGAGATTCAGAACGGGTAGGGCAGCTAGGTGCAGTCAGGAGGCTAGTAGGAGGGCAGGGGAGGCGGGGGTACTGGGAAAGGAGGGAAGTAAAAAGAATGTGGGTTTGTTGGTGAAATATAGTGCTTTGTAGTGCTGGTATGGGATCGGGAAAGAGGCTATTGGGTAAGGACAATCACTAACAAAGATTGATGCCAGGAGCGTTATGGGAACATAGGAAACATTGCAGGGAGAGTTCCCACCTGCACAGTTCAGAAAAGCTGGTGTTGACAAGAAGGATACTGATGACACAGACTGTGAAGCAGACATTGCAGTGAAGAATGTCGTGTTGGTTGGCGTGTTCAGCAACAGGGTTGTCCAGATGTCCACATTTTTTCGGTTGTCATTCATATAGACAGACTGCTTGTTGGTTGTCATGCCCACATAGAATACAGCACAGTGAATGCAACTTAGGTTGTAGATCACATGACTGGTTTCAACAGTAGCCCTGCCTTGATTGAATAGATGATGCTTCTGACTGGACTGGAATAGGTGGAAGTGGGTGCACATATGAGACAGGTGTTGCAACTGGGGCTATTACAGGAATATGATCCATGAGACCAGAGGTTGGGAGCAAGGGTTGTGTAGGAATGGACGAGGATATTATGTATGTTCAGTGGATGGTTGAATACATCTGTGGGAAGGGTGGGAAGGGTAATGACTAGGACGTTTCTTATTCACATTTCTTATTTCAGGGCATAATGAGAGATAGTTGAAACTATGGGGGAAAAAGTAATTCAGTTGCTCCAGTCCTGGCGAGTGCTCCTCATGACCTGACTGTGGGACTTTGGGAGGTGGTGGGTGACTGGAGAAATAAGGCATAGGAGATCTGTTTTGTACAAGGTTGGGAGTGTAATTATGATCTGTGAGACCCCTATATATTTTGAGAGGTTCTGCTGGTCACTACAGGTTCAACAGCCATGGATGGCTAGGCTGTGTGGAAAGGACTTCTTGGTATAGAATGGGTGATAGTTGTTGAGGTGGAGGTATTGCTGATGGCTGGCAGATCTGATATGGATGGAGGTACTGATGCAGCCATCTTTGAGGTGGAGGTCAACATCAAGGAAGGTGGGTTGTTGGGTTGAGTAGGAACAGGTGAAGTCAAATGGGGAGAAGGGGTTGAGGTTCTGGAGGGATGTGGATAGGGTGTCCTCAACCTCAATCCAGATCACAAAGGTGTCATCAACGAATCTGAACCAGGTAAGAGATTTGGGATTCTATGTGTCTAGGAATGAGTCCTCTAGCTGGCCCATGAATAGATTGGCCTAGGATGGTGCCATGCAGGTGCCCACAGCCATATCCTAGGTTTGTTTGTAGGTAATACCTTCGAAGGACAAGTAATTTTGGGTGGGGATATGATTGCTCAGGGCAACTAGGTTGTAGGTTAGGAATCAGTTAATTTTCAATACCAGTATGGCCATCGGCATTAGGGATGTTAGTATAAATAAAGGTGGCATCAATAGTGATGAGCAGGTCATCATGTGGTGAAGGAACAGGAACAGCGCAGAGCCAATGGAGTAAATAGTTGGTATCTTCGATGTTGGAGAGTAAGTTGTGGGTAATAGGGAAAAGTTGTTGGTCTATGAGAGCAGAGGTTCTCTCACTGGGGCCACAGGTAACTGGTCACAATGGAGCATCCTGGATGGTTGGGTTTATGGAATGTAGGAAGCATATAGAAGGCAGGAATGCAGGGAATGGTAGGAGTGAGGAAAAGGATAGACTCTTGGGAGAGGTTCTGAGATGAGTCTAAGGATTTAAGGAGAGACAGGAGAGCCTGCTGGGTTTGTGGAATGTTGTCACTGTAGCAGGGTTTGTAGGTGGATGAACCTGACAACTAGTAGAGTCCCTCTGCAGGTAATCCTTGCACTTCAAAACAATGCCCACATGATGGAGCCTCTGTCAGCAGTTAGGGTTATATTGTCAGATCAGATTTTAGGTTCAAAAATGTTTCAAATGACTCTAAGCACTATGGGACTTAACATCTGAGGTCATCAGTCCCTAGACATAGAATTACTTAAACCTAACTAACCCAAGGACACCACACATATCCATGCCCAAGGCAAGATTCGAACCTGCGACTGTAAGATTTTAGGTGGTGGATTGCAGTTCTTTCTGTGAATGTAAGGTTACTTTGCATGTTGAGGGATTTGGGGAATTATGGTGATGCAATATTCAAGGTTAAGAAATTCTGGAAAGTTAACAGTGGGTGATTTGGGGGCAGTGCCTCCATTGTGGCTGCTTGCTGTGCACCCCCACTGAGAGAATCTCTGATCTCATAGACCGACACCTTCAGCCTATTATACACAACCTACGCCCCTATATCAGAGATACCACCAACCTACTCTCCATAGTTCCTGTGCCTTTACCACGTGGTGGCCTGCTCATCACTACTGATGTCACCTCCCTTTACACTAATATTCCTAATGCCCATGGTCTTAACGTTATTGAACACTACCTTTCCCAATGCCATACTGATTCCAAAACTACAGCCCACTTCCTAGTCGATGTGACTAACTATATCCTCACCTATAATTACTTCTCCTTTAAAGGAATTACCTACAAACAAATATGAGATATGGGTATGGGCACCTGCATAGCACCATCCTATGCCAACCTATCCATGGGCCACCTAGAGGAATTCTGTTCCACAAAATTTCGGGCAAACTGCCGGATGTTTGCAACTCCCTGCCACAATATTTCTGTGCAGAGTCATCTGGCCATCTTCAGGTGATACTGAGGAATTCTTCCTAAACACCCAGAATCCCAAATCCTCACCTGGTTCAGATTCATTGATGACATCTTTGTGATCTGGATCGGGGGTGAGGACAACCTATCCACATTCCTCCTGGTCCTACTGAACCCAAAAACCCATCTTCCTCTATGTTGGGCTTCATGTCAGACAACTGAATCACATTCCCTCCCAGGGTTTCGTCTACCTCTCGTTATGCCCTGAAATGAGGGATGTTCTACCCACCAGACTTCTGACCTCTCCCTCAGTGGTACTCCACCATCCACTGAACCTACATAATATCCTCATCTATCCCTACACAACCCCTGCTTCCAACCCCTTGCCTCATGGTTTATATCCCTATAATAAATCTAGATGCAAGATCTGTCCCATACATCCTCCCAGCACCAACTACTCCAGTCCAATCACAAGCACACAGGTGGGAACTTTCCCTGCCATATATTCTATGTCTCTGTAACCATACTGGCCTGTCTTCATTAGTCATTATCCTTACTCATACAGCTTCTTCCCTGTTCCCATTCCTGCACTACACAACCCTGTATTCCACCAATGCACCCACATTCCTTTTACTTCTCTCCCCTCCCCCCCCCCCCTCAACCTCAAACGTGTGGCACTTTACTGTCCTCTGTCCATACTCAGTTATCATTTATCATAGCCCCCCCCCCACCCCAGCTTCCTCTTTATCCCACTACCCAGTCGCTTCTCCCAACATGTGCTCCTGCTCACAGTCAGGCCTCATCAGCCACACTGTGATCATGTGTGTGTGAGTTGGGTTTGCGTGAATGTGTGAGTGTGTGTGTTTATTTTCGACAAAGGACTTGTTGGCTGGAAGCTCAATTTCTGAGAGTCTTTTTGTTGTGCCTATCTGCGACTCAGCGTCTCCACTATATGGTGAGTAGCAACTAGACTTTTCATAATATTAAAAAAATATAGTATGAAACAGAAGGTATAATAACTGTAAAAATAAGGCAAGTAACCAGGAAGACAGGGAACGAATACTCATGTAACTAATTTAACATTGGTTAGTTCAAATTGTTCAAATGGCTCTAAGCACTATAGGACTTAACATCTGAGGTCATCAGTTCCCTAGAGTTAGAACTACTAGAACACACGTCCATGCCCGAGGCAGGATTCGAAACTGCGACTGTAGCAGCAACGCGGTTCCGGACTGAAGCGCCTAGAACCGTTCGGCCACAACGGCCGGCCTTAGACACACAGTCCGACTTGTACTTCATTCTTTGTGCCTTTTTGCGCAACGGACACGAACCCCCCCTGCATGAAGCAAGTACAGCATCACCCGTAGAGAGCCATAAAAGACTAAGATTACCGGGGTCCCAAGACAGAATAAATTATGCTGTTTTTATCATAGCTTTATATGTCAACTTAAAATACGAATCCCCAACTTACTTTGCTGAAGCCCTGCCATTGAACGGCTAACATGGTGCACGAGTGCACGATCCCAGCTGCAAGTTGCCTATGTAACGCCTCCAAGGGCAACAAAATTTGATTTACTGTAAGGTAAGAGGCCGAAATTTTATCACCTTAGTCCTCTGCAAATTGGTGTACGTGTTCCTCAATTTATCATCCACTTATAATCAAGTTACAATTAAACTATCGCAACATACTAAAGCAAGTACTTGTCTTAAACGTTAAGATTGGAAAAACACAAATACCATAAAAGTGTTCCTAATTTCATCTCCCATAAAAACTTTCAAAAGCATAATCAATTCAATGTACACACATAAAAAAGGTTTGCATAACCTCGGTTCTGTGAGTTCCGGAACCTGTACAGAAAATTGGAATAGAGGTCAATATAAACCTCATTTCCGCTCTTTTTTTATTTCTCATGAAAACCACACATTGCATTTTGTACCACCTTACAACGAGACCTTCAGAGGTGCTAGTCCAGATTGCTATACACACCGGTATCTTTAGTACCCAGTAGCACGTCATAAACATCATTTCCACCTTTTTTTTTTTATTGCTCATGAAAACCACACATTGCATTTGTGCCACCTTACAACGAGACCTTCAGAGATGCTAGTCCAGATTGCTACACACACCGGTATCTTTAGTACCCAGTAGCACGTCCTGCATTGATGCACGACTATATTCGTCGTGCCATACTATCCACAAGTTCATCAAGGCACTTTTGGCCCAGATTGTCCCACTCCTCGACGGCGATTCTGCGTAGGTCCCTCAGAGTGGTTGGTGGGTCACGTCGTCCATAAACAGCCCTTTTAAATCTATCCCAGGCATGTCTGGAGAACATGCTGGCCACTGTATTCGAGCGATGTCGTTATCCTGAAGGAAGTCATTCACAAGATGTGAACGATGGGAGCGCGAGTTGTCGTCCATGAAGACGAATGCCTCACCAATATACTGCCGATAAGGTTGCACTAGATGTCGGGGGATGGCATTCACGTTATGACGCCTTCCAGTGCCACCAGCGGCATACGTCAGCCCCACATAATGCCACCCACAAACAGCAGCGAACCTCCACCTTGCTGCACTAGGGTTCGAGTGTGGCGCAAACCCCACGAAGTCATAGACGCAGGTTGTCAACAAGGAACTGCACTAGCTGGTGGTGGCTTC
Organism: Schistocerca cancellata; assembly: GCF_023864275.1. NCBI lineage: Eukaryota > Metazoa > Arthropoda > Insecta > Orthoptera > Acrididae > Schistocerca > Schistocerca cancellata. The sequence goes on from NC_064631.1 coordinate 447,555,215, forward strand.
ATAATGGTGGAGGCTGTGTTTACCCCTAAAATGGACTGCTACTTCCGATCAAAGTGAACCGACGATTGACTGAAAATGGTTATGTTCGGCTACTTGCGGAACATTTTCAGCCATTCAATAATAGAGATTTTATGCATGACAATGTGCCATGTCACCGGGCCACAGTTGTTGGCCGTTGGTTTGAAGAGCATTGTGGACTATTCAGGAGAAAGATATGGACACGCAGATCGCCTGACATGAATCGCATCCAACATTTATGAGACATAATCGAGAGGTCAATTCGTGCACGAAATCCTGCACCGGCAATACTTTCGCAATAGCGGATGGCTACAGAGGAAGCGTGGCTCAATATTTCTACAGGACACTTCCAACGACTTGCTTAGCTCGCACCAGGTCGAGTTGCTACACTACGCCGGAAAAGAGGAAGTTCGACACGATATTAGGAGGCATCACATGACTTTTGTGAACTTGTGACGCTACAACGATGTCCTTGCTATGAATTTTTTTCGCTTACTTAACACATGAAACTGTTTGTATATGATGTATTGTCTAGTGTAAATATGTATTGTAAATAATATGTTTAAATTATGTAATATTTAACACTGGCAAGTCAGGGCATATTTAGTTAACGTTGAAGTCAGAGAGATTGTTTTGTCGTGCCGCTGGGCGCGGGAGCGCGCCAGCGGGCAGTGGTAGCAGTGACGACGTGCTCGGCGTAAGACGAACAGTCGAGTGCTGCTATTCCTAGCTGTGTTACATCAAACGGCTAGTGTGTGGATCTAAGTATGACGGGAAAGTTATGGTCGGCATATCTGGAAGCATGGCCGGGCAAGTTATTATGGATTAATGGGCACAGTGCTGAAGAAACGAGGGCTTAAATGTGAAGCGCACTGTGGGCCCAAGTCGCAACAGTAAAAGCCCGCTGCCACATTGTGTCGCCGCCGTGAACTTCCGTCGATCCACTGACAACGAGGGAAGGTAGATCTACGTAATTTTCGTAGGATAAAATTGTAGAAGGCTTGCCAGTGACTTTGCTTTTCGCTGAAGTTGAACAATTAATAACAAGCACTTTATAATCGAAATGTTGCAGTTACATTCCACCCGACAATGACACCAAATAGGTTCCTTCCGATCCTTACCTTATTGAACCGAGTGTGTCACGCCATTATCAAGAGAAAATATGTTAATTATCAAATTATTTGCATAGACGGTGAAGAGTAAATTTCAGACTGTTTTGAACGATTGGTTATCGTAGTTAATTGTTGCACTTAACAAGATTACGCCAACCGCAGTAACTTAATAATAGACTGAAGTATTAAATTTGATTATTAACATTTATTTGAATGCATATTCAGCTGAAGTTAGATCAAGGATATTTCATGAAACTATAAAGCTTAATCCACCTGACAATCGCCCAATTAATGAATTATTATCATTCAAAACATAGTTAATCAATTATTGGCAATATATTTCATTAGCAGTAGATTAAACTGTACAATGTACGTAATTTTAAAGACAGAATGACAGTCCATTATTCAAAATATCGATAGATAATTATCTGTGTTGTCAGCATTGCACTTAGCTGACAGACTATGAACAAAAATAATTACCAAAATGCTTACTGAAAGTTAACCATTAATGTTTAAGTATAGTTAGATTGTTCTGACATTATTTTATATGACTACTGAGCCTAACACAGTACTTACGTAAGAGTTCCCGTTCCACCTGCTGCGCTACAAACAGGTAAACTTTATTTTTGACACTATGGTTCACGTACTTAACAGTACTGTCGCTCAACAGTTGAGCTGGCGACCGATTTTTTAATTGCTTTTACAACTTAATCATTTCTTTCGGCAAAATTTCCACTGGTAAAATTTATTTCCAAATTATTTCCATTATTTCATTTACCTATCGTTATTGAATGAAATTACTCATTCAATAACGATCAAGTTATAACGTCTCCTGTTTCCCGCGGAATAATCATTATTTACTTCGGATTCGGATGCCTTATCCCGACACGGGTCAAAATTCATAATTCACGGTCATTGTTAACTTGTAATTTCGCAAATCCCGGGAAGTAGGGGGGAGTTATAAACTCAGTGTATAATGTGATAGTAACTACATGCGTCGCAGCTGTGGAAATAGTCTGTCGCCAGATGGCAAACTTCTACCAACAGAAACATTTATTAGGCTCAGCCGCGTTTGAATCGGCGAGATAGAGCACACAAAAGGCGATACACTAATTGTACATCCTCAAACTGCCGCTAGCTGCCGCCCTTTATGCTTCCTGAAAAAAAAAAAAGCGAGTGGAATTAAGATTAATGACTGTCACAGGGAACACAAATATTACGCTGCAGCCGGGAGTGAGCATTAATATTAATAGGTGCTGGCTCTGTCACAATGGCAGCCGCCCCCGCGGAGGAAGCGCTGCCTTATTAGCCAGGCAGGGCGCTACACGCCGTCCCGGCTACACGCCACACCGCGCCACACACCTGCCCGGGGCAATTTGTCCGCACCGGCGCCCGAGCCGCGAAACGCGTCGATTAATAACGCGCGCCGACCGCCGCCATTAGTCAGGGCCGGCGGTATCAGGGGCGCCGCGCGCCGCGCGCGGCCCGCCCCCGCCAGCCGGCCCTTATCTGTGTCCCTGCCTCTTCTGGTCTCGTGCCCTGCCCTTAATCCGCCCGCCGTGCCGGAACTCTCGCCTCCCGTCGTGTGCGGAGCGTCGCCCGACGGCGGCGATTAGTCCGAACGTGCCTGCAGCATCCCAGCCGTGACGGCGTACAAAGTGCAGGACTTTGCGCGACTCCACTCGTGCTCTTGACGACCAGCTCACTAGCTCTACTCTGCGAAGTACTATGTAGCGAGCAGCTCTTTGTAAAAAAGAAAAGGACTCAAAGTACGGGGATTCTACACTGATGATGATTACAATGAGGATGGTGTTCTCGCCGTCAGGCGGATCAGAGAGATCGGTACACCTGACAAGCAGTGTTAGCAGGGCAACATTGCTGTATTCAAATAACGTACGGAAATGCTACCAAGTGACGACGTCGACAATCGCTGACGTTTTGACAGGAGAGCACCATGCCATTTTCAAGGCATAATTGCAGCAAGTAAGCTACGAAATTTATAACCTCGAATTTCATAGAAACTTCGAAAATATAACAAAATGGTTCAAATGGCTCTGAGCACTATGGGACTTAATTTCTGTGCTCATCAGTCCCCTAGAACTTAGATCTACTTAAACCTAACTAACCTAAGGACATCACACACATCCATTCCCGAGGCAGGATTCGAACCTGCCACCGTAGCTGTCGCGCGGTTCCAGACTGTAGCGCCTAGAACCGTTCGGCCACTTCAGCCGGCGAAAATATAACACTCTCACACACTATAAACACCAACGCCATCACAAAACAAAGATGAGCGATGTCAAATGTTATCGCCAGTGAAATTATTAATAATCAGTAGGTGCGATAGCATAAACCTGTCTCTCTGTTTTTTCACAAGGGAGAGAACAGGATTCCATGTAGAAGTTAAAAACTGCCAACTCTTTATAAGGTTACGTCCTAACTTAATTTCAACAGCTTCCTTAATAATACTGTTTCAATAGCGTGATGTGCAAGCCAGAATCTGCGTGTTGTTATATTCCATAGGATGACGGGTGCGAAGACAATGTCCTGCTGTGCTCCATTTGCTCGGCTGTTGCTTGTGTGCCGCTTATGCTCAGTACACCGGTCTCCACAGTCCTGGTCCTCTGACCAATATACGACATGCCTCCACTACAAGGAATACGGTAGACACGCGCCCTACGCAAACCAAGAACGTCCTTTATGGAACCTTAAAGGATCTAATATTAGGTGGTTGTCGCATGCCATATATTGCTCAGACTGCCAAGATTCCGAAGGGCCGGCATACTGAGCATAAGCAACACACACGCCTACAACTGTTGAGCAAACCCGCCATCGTGGATCACTGTCGTGCAACCGGACATACCACTGAATATAATGACACCGAGAGATTCTGGTGCTCACTTCCAGCTATTGGAATACTTTTATTAAGGAAGATGTCGAAATTAAATCAACAAGTAATCCTGTAAATAGAGATGGGGGATTTTGTTTAAATTTTGCATGGAATCATACTTTCTCCCTTGTACAAAAAAAAAAAAAAAGCCAGAGAGACAGAATATATGCTTCCTCATGATTTGATTATTAATTTCACCATCGGTAACTTCTGACGTCGGTCGCCTTTGGTTTGTGATGGCGCTAGTGTTCACATGGTGTGTGAGGCGCTAGGGTTCACATAGTGTGTGACTGGAATCTTTCCGGAGTTTCTACAATAACTGAGATTTTAAATTCCTTTGCACAGAGCTTACTTACTGCACCGAAAATGGCAGGTTGTGTTCCACTTGAAATGTCGGTGAGGCTGTTGTCTACCACTTCGCCCTGCTGTGTTCCCAAAAATCATTTGAATATTGTTTAAGTTGGGATAAACTCAGAAATCACAGCATTCCTGTAGACGTGGAACTTTGGCTTGCCTTCAGACACTTTGTTCCCTGGGCAACTATGAGTAACATTGCTAGACAAATATTCCGTAGTAAACTTCTAAGGTTCAGGACACAAAGAAATGTAAACAGCTGAAGCGTCAAGCAGATCAGTAGTTATGGCAGTTGCAAAAATGGCTCTAAGCACTATGGGACTTAACATCTGAGGTCGTCAGTCCCCTAGACTTAGAAATAATTAAACCTAACTAACCTGGGACATCACACACATCCATGGCCGAGGCAGGACTCGAACCTGCGATCGTAGCAGCAGCGCGGTTCCGGACTGAAGCGCCTAGAACCTCTCGACCACAGGGCCGGCTTGCAGTTACACGTTCATATGACAAAACAATTATTATTCCCCAATATACTAGGTGTAACAGGTATCGTCGCGTACGTGTGGCGAATGAGTAGCGTGATTATTGTGAGTGTACAGCTAAGGGCATAATGTTGCATAAGGTGTGCCAGTGAAGGAGTAACCCAAAGTCAGCAGGGACGTTAGGAAGCAGGAGGAACTGAGTTTTTGTGGTCAGGGTAGTGTGGGCTACGTGACCAGCAGCACAGAAGCCTCTGGAAGCAGTCCGCGGTCAAGAGGACAGCACGTAATCGTGTGGAAGACACGTCATGCGAAACCTTTGTAAGCAGCGCCCCCAGCGCTGCTGGGAGATTCCGATTCCAATCTCAGTCTGCCTCAGACGCTGGACATGACTTATTGTCCCCATGGGACGGGGCTTAGTTTCTCATGGCACATAGTTGCAAAGAGTACATGCAGGATTGCACAACATAATCAATATGTTAGTGCCTCGGATTCGACAGTAGTTTCCAATCCAACTTTTTTGTTCAGTCTCATTTATTATTCAGAGTTCCTCATCCATATTCCACTGACTTTCCTTATCTGAAAATATTTCAGCTCTTATTGTCAGGCACCAGATTGTAAGGTTACGGTTAGGTGGTTTCTTATTCTATGGTTCAAATGGTTCAAATGGCTCTGAGCACTATGGGACTTAACAGCTGTGGTCATCAGTCCCCTAGAACTGAGAACTACTTAAACCTAATTAACCTAAGGACATCACACACATCCATGCCCGAGGCAGGATTCGAACCTGTGACCGTAGCAGTCGCGCGGTTCCGGACTGCGCGCCTAGAACCGCGAGACCACTGCGGCCGGCCTTATTCTATGACTGAACACAACTGTGTAAGGTGTAATGACAGTGTTTAATATTGCTATTTTGTCACGGAAATACACGCTTATACACAGTTTACAATGTGACAATGTTAAGACAGTTGTCAAAATGACGTATCTCTGCCTCTGAAAGTGAACTAATCCTAAAAACAACAGTATTAAATTGTAACTCTCAGAAAGTTAAATAATCATAAACACAACAATATTAAATTTTAACTAGAAGTTTCTTTAGAAAATTATTCTTACAATTACGTTATGGTGTTGGCCAGTACTACGATAAATCATCCGATTCCAGTTCAAAGTTCGGTACTGTTTCTAGGATGAAAGTCAATGGAGGATGGTTGGTTTTGCGACAAGTCGAGCAAAAGATTACCCAAGGTCGCTCAAGTTTACAGTGGACGCAAGCTGGTGAACCAGCAAGTTTACGCCTCTACATGCGGTATTTACCTTAGCTGCTATGAGTTCTCGTCTGCATGACTGCTCACTGAAATTCCTATACAATCTAATTAAGCCGCTGCTGAATTTTCCAGCAGAAACTCTCCCTAAGGTTCCCGATATGCGAGAAAACATGAACTCATCCCTAGTCTCAGACTATGGCGATATACACTCGCATGGCTGGAGGAGCGTGCGTATTAGAATGCCCTCTCAGTTTTCGCAGGAGCAATTTACTAACTAGCTGGTTCGTTTCTCCACAGTTGGAGCTCAACGATGCTACAGCTAATTTCTAGCTGGAGGTTAACTGCTTTAAACGCAACGTTCAAACAAGTTTCTTCTCTGCATCGTACAGAGCGTTATGTGCTCCATTCTGCACTTAACGCCAGTTCAGAGAAGAGTCCCCGAAAATTTCGCTCTCATCTCTCTCGTAACCGAACACTCTCCCCACCTGGGTTCTTTCGTTTTTCGCGTCACGGCTTTTTTCGACCAAAAGGAGCGTCCCTTTTATTTTGTGGAAACTCTCTCTACCAATCGCAGAGGTCCTACCATTGAACTGCATCGAAATCTCAGCAATTTACTCCTTCTCAGTGCGTTTCCACCAATCGGACGTTTCGTGCCTGCTCCAGAGGCCTAAAAAGTTACATGTGTCTATCACGTTTGCACCACTTGCAGTTCACGCGATCGAATGCGTCATTGGTTTTGTTCATATCCTTTTGACATTCCGAAATGCATTTTAATTTCTAAAGCTTCTTTCTGTCCTACTTCTGGTGGCCCGTTATTCGCCCTGCAGTATGCGTCACCTGTCCGGCCCTGACTCTTGTTGTGGGACATGCCCCCTTAAGAGCTTTCTGTGGTGCCTCCCAGGGTGCAGAGTCTGCGTCTGCTCATGCTGGCTTCCACATAAAACGTTTCCTCTCGCTGCTTGTTTCACCTTCTGCTCATTGACATGCATTATATATGAGTGGTGCGTTAATACCGTCTATTGGGTGTCATCCCTTTTTCATTACATACTTATAGCCAATCTGCTCATTACCACCAAAGTCAGTTAGTTGTCGTAGTCACCTTCCCGTTACGATATATGAACTCTTATGTAAGGTGCGAAATTGACCATTTATTCTGCCACCTTACAAGGCCTACGAGTTGGACAAGGCACTTCATAACTGGAGACAGCGTCAGCTCCCATCCTATCTGCTCGCAGGACACTACTGTGTAACAACACATATTTCTACTTCTGACTGAGGACAGTGTACTAAATTACATTACAGCAATATTAACTTCATTTGAAGGCCAATAATTATAGCTATTAGAAGTAATATGTTCTTTGGTAGGGTTGTACCTCCAAGTAAATGTGGCAAGGGCAAGCCATTAATGCTTATTCCCCTGTGCCGCAGGTCATGTTTTGAACAGTGGACACCTCGGCGAAAAATGTTGAGTCTATCCCGACAGACGTAGTCCACTTAGTGGGGCAGCTACAGGCGTGCAGATAGCAAATTAAGTATTTTCAGGAAGATTGTTCGACACTGAGAAGAAACAGCCAACTCACTGATATGTTTGAGACTGGATTTCATTAGGAAAGTTGTGCACCACAACTGCGCAACAAGTGTTGCAAAAAAAAAGGGAAACACCAACAGTGGTCGTGTAAATCTGAAACGGTTTTTTTTATCATTGCACATTGATTTCAATCACAGAGCGATCATCTTCTGTGCAAGTCAAATCCCAGTGGACTCATATAATAATGCACCAAATATAACTTCAAACGTAAGTATTCATAGTGAACTTCGAATCTTACCCGCAAGCCAAGTGAAATCGATGTTGCCGCACAGTGGCGAGCTGGAACTTTAACTTGTTTTGATTTTTAGGCTTAAGTGCTGGGAAGAGGGAAACACTAGCCGGCCTGGTTCGCATGAATAATATTTCAATCATGCTGTCTCTCTCTCTGTCTTTCTCTCTCGGTGTGCTCCGATGTTCTCAGACAGGATCCTGGTGAGTATGTGATGCGAAGCTAGGCCGCCAGCACCAGCTTCTAGCTTCGCGACGAAGACCATTTGCAGTTCAAGACGATGTAGCTAGTCACTTACTCCGGACTTAGGCTCCAGAAGCTACATGCATCCTCCTGAGCAGGAGATTGTATGCAGGCTACCTGACGTCTTCGCACCGCCAACTCAACTACTAGACGACTATCTTTCGAGCGCGTCCGACTCCCTGGTGGAAAGTGAGTTCAAATTCGGACTGCTAGCTACCTGCCTACAGTATCGCCTGACCTTCAACATTGATTACACTGGGGGCTACAGCTTAAGTATGGTCCTTCCTTCCGCTTATAGTCCTTCCTTTCGCTGTATTCCCTGTCCCGAAGCGGTACAGCAGTCTGGACGCGGCTGCTATTCTTCAGCCTCTACACGCGGTTCTGCCAGCTACTGTCGTCCTGCTGACATCAGCGGATGACGCTGTCTATGCACAGTACAACCCAGGCGCATCTGCTGATGGTGGCTCGCTGTGCTCTCCTGTTCATTACGTCATGTCGGTGTCAACGGCCTCCCCTCCAGCAGCGATCACATCTCTGTATCTAGCTTGGATAAATGTCCGGATGTCTTAATAGCGGTCCGCCACTACCATCCTGTCACCACCACCTCTCTCAATAGAAGTCGTGACAAAGGAATAGGTCCCCCATCCTGATGTTCGCACACTCTGTTGGAGTCACCGCGCGGCCCCAACAGTATTGTATTAACCTGAAAATATCATACATTTCCAAACATATTATTGCTTAGGTTTGTTTACAAATGTGTGATATTTTCAGGTTTATACAATTCTGTTGGGGCCGCGCGGTGACTCCAACAACAGAGACAGAGGAAACAGCTGTGCGAAGATTGAGATGATGGACCTAAACAATAATTTTCTGTGTGGCTATTAGGACATAGTTATACATTGAATACTGTGAATTACTTAAGCTTTTAATCTCAAACGTCTCCAGAAAATGTGACAACCAACGAGTGTTGTAGTGTACGGCGTGTCTCGTATGACACAGATACCTGCAAGAGCCGCGTTGGTGTTACCAACAGGAAGCACTTGCTCATCTTCGCTACTGTGAAACACATCTCTTCTGCCAAACAAATAAGTGCTCATAGCTCTTAAGGCATGCATCTTAGAGCCGACATGTAACTGACATTATTTTCTTGTCTTGGTCCGTACTACCAAAGAGTTTTCGTAGAAGACGAACAAGCGTTCCTAGCTAGAGACCGCTGGTGACAGTTGCATTTTGGTAGCCTAAACAGAAATGGCTTTTGAAATGAAATAACCTTATCTGAATCATTTTCTTGTGACATCAGAGTTAATATGCCGGATTTATGGGAGCAGGTAGGGACGTGGGGTGGCGCTACATTCGTCGTGACTAAGTGAATCATATCATTTGCGGAGGTCAAACAAAATAACACGGCTCCTGTGCAGACACGCATTCTCGTAATGAGCACTGGACGAGTCCATTCCTGAGTTGCAAAGGGGTGGCCACTTCAATTGACTGTCTGTTGCCGACCTGCGCACTCCAAGATTCCACATTGACATATCTTTATTACGTAACACAACACTGCAGTCTTTATATTTAGATAATATGGACGAACGGATTGTCAGGGGTCTGACACACAATTTCCACGTCACATATGTTCTTTATTTTACATAGTCATAAACGTGGTAAGTGACGTTCTCTTTTTCGCTACATTTTACCACATTTTCGTTTCATTCAGTTTCCTTCAAGCAGCGTTTGATGCGAGTTGTTTCGCTTTGTTTCAACTTTTGTTTATGCAATGATTCCTTTTTTGGTACTCCAGTGGCAAACTACAGTGCTGCCCATTAAAACTGCTACACCAAGAAGAAATGCAGATGATAAACGGGTATTCATTAGACAAATATATTATACTAGAACTTACATGTGATTACATTTTCACGAAATTTGGGTGCATAGGTCTGAGAAATCAGTACCCAGAACAACCACCTCTGGCCGTAACAACGGCCTTGATACGCCTGGGCATTGAGTCAAACAGAGCTTGGATGGCGTGTACAGGTACAGCTGCACATGTAGCTTCAACGCGATACCACAGTTCATCAAGGGTAGTGACTGGCGTATTGTGACGAGCCAGTTGCTCGGCCACCATTGACCAGACGTTTTCAATTGGTGAGAGATCTGGAGAATGTGCTGGACAGGGCAGCAGTCGAACATTTTCTGTATCCAGAAAGGCCCGTACAGGACCTGAAACAAGCGGTCGTGCGTTATCCCGCTGAAATGTAGGGTTTCGCAGGGATCGAATGAAGGGTAGAGCCACGGGTCGTAACACATCTGAAATGTAACGTCCACTGTTCAAAGTGCCGTCAATGCTTACAAGAGGTGACCGAGATGTATAACCAATATCACTCCATACCATCACCCCGGGTGATACGCCAGTATGGCGATGACGAATACACGCCTCCAATGTGCGTTCACCACGATGTCACCAAACGCGGATGTGACCATCATGAAGCTGTAAACAGAACATGGATTCATCCGAAAAAATGACGCTTTGCCATTCGTGCACCCAGGTTCGTCGTTGAGTACACCATCTCAGGCGCTCCTGTCTGTGATGCAGCGTCAAGGGTAACCGCAGCCATGGTCTCCGAGCTGATAGTCCATGCTCCTGCAAACGTCGTCGAACTGTTCGTGCAGCTGGTTCTTGTCTTGCAGACGTCCCCATCTGTTGACTCAGGGATCGAGATGTGGCTGCATGATCCGTTACAGCCATGCGGATAAGATGCCTGTCATCTCGCCTGCTAGTGATACGAGGCCGGTGGGATCCAGCACGGCGTTCAGTATTACCCTCCTGAACCCACCGATTCCATATTCTGCTAACAGTCATTGGATCTCGACCAACGCGAGCAGCAATGTCGCGATACGATAAACCGCAATCGCGATAGGCTACAATCCGACCTTTATCAAAGTTTGAAACGTGATGGTACGCATTTCTCCTCCTTACACGAGGCATCACAACAACGTTTCACCAGGCAACGCCGGTCAGCTGCTGTTTGTATATGAGAAATCGGTTGGAAATATTCCTCACGTCAGCACGTTGTAGGTGTCCCCACGGGCGCCAACCTTGTGTAAATGCTCTGAAAAGCTAATCATTTGCATATCGCAGCATCTTCTTCCTGTCGGTTAAATTTCGCGTCTGTAGCAAGTCATCTTTGTGGTGTAGTAATTTTAATGGCCAGTAGTGTATTGACTTTTTAAAGACTATATACGTCGAATTAATGGTTGTACTGACATAACCTGTTGATCGTTTGTAGACTCGCTAGCTGTAGCTCATTAGTTTGCGAGATGTGAGTTCATGCGAAGGCTTCAGCTGTTAACTGCAACTCCCCTACCAGTCAGTGGACATTCACGACGGAGTCCCCATACGTATCGTTGTCCCTTTCCTTACAGGGTGTCTGCGCATTTACAGGTCAATTTATTTTGTGTACACTCTACCTAGCATAACATTCGATTCTTTGCTAACCATAGTTCTCAAGAAAACTCCAGTTAACTGTTGGTAAAATAAACTAACTGTCGATGTAAACTAGTTTTACATGTTGTGAGACGGTGTAGCTTTGATGCACAAGGTGACACGTTACTTCGGACTGTGACGACTAAACTGTTCCTTGATGCAGCACAAAAGCAATCAACCCTGGAAGCTCGTGGAGACTGTATGCACTCAGTTGCTAAGAAAATTATTTGACATGAAAATTCTGGACTATAGGAGTGAACAGCTAATATTTACGTACATTATTGTACAAAGAAAGAGACATTTATTTTGTGGTCGAAGCTCTTTCCTTGGCAGCGTTTGCTTCCTAATACGTAATAAGGAAATGTGGTTCTGCCATGAGCAAACACAATTTTTCTTGCTTTAATACCTATGCATGTTTTGGAGAAGTTTCTCCACCGTCAGTGAGTTTATTTATTATCTTATTTTTACATATTCGTGCTCACAAGTCTGTTTGGTATTTAATGTCGACTGGAGCTTCCTAATACACAGTGCTTCACTGTGAAATAGCATGAGTCTGGTAGCTCAACTCAGGCACCTTATAGAAGCACGAAAATGAGATATCTACAAAACAAAATGACTTCTGTGCTACAAATACCAAGTAGGCTTGTGAACACCAATATGTAATAATAAAATAATAAGTAAAACCCACTGAAGAAGGAGAGACTTCTCCGAAACATGTAGATGTAATAAAACTAGAAAAATCGCGTTTTCTCACGGCAAACCCACATTCACGTATCACAGAGAGATATCCACTGTGGTTTTTTTAATTATTACATTACTTCAGTTGATCTACGTTTACGTGGAAGTATTCTGAGGAAATGTATTGCGATCACCGCGTGGTAATGTACGAACGCATTTAGCTCCATTCCGTCCCAAATAAAATCGAGGGGAGCTCCTTTCTTTAAAGTAATTCCTCGATCGACCTGACGAAGCTCAGTGCACATGTCTGCAGTCCTCCCACAAAGGAAAAATCCCTGACAGTACCGGGAATTGAACGTGGACCTACCACGAAGCAGTCAGACACGCTAACTCCTCGGCTAAGGAGTTGCACAATGATATAAAAATGAACAAATACTTCTTACATTACTCATCGTTTCAAATTCTACAGCCTGAGCAAGGAAATGAACTTTTCGCTCTCATATTCGTTTGTTTTCTCCTTTCTTCAGTTAAGAAATAGCAACGTGTGAAGTAATCTGTTATTGTGGCTACCACATACTCAAAATTCCATCCTATATTCTACTTCAGTTGTAGATAAAATATTTTGAAATTATTGATGAGAATGTCGATAGCTCTTAATTTTATTACACAGGACAATGGAAACACTTCCTATCAAAAATAATTACGCACGCTAAAAAGGCACTTCTCCTAATAACCAAATGTGAAAATTTTGTCACAAAGAAACGACAAGTAAATGTTGTATCTTCTTAGTGTCAACATCACAATGTGTTCGATTCCAGAGAGTTGTAGACAACTAAAGTAGTGAGACGATAATGTTATCATTGCACAACTTTTGTACATTAATGCTTCTCTGCTGATGATGTCCAGCAAACTTATTTTCACAGCGCTGCAAACATGCTCCAGTTTACAGGCTTTTTTGAAAAGGTATTCCATGGGCTTATGAAGCCAGTTTTAGATTATATACATGCTGTAAGCATACAAATAAAAAATAAATATTTAAGCATATTAGCCTTTTTTAATTACAGATATGAAAAAATTATAACACTGTCCAAGCTATTGAGGGTGTTCAATATCAACAAAGTATTTCATATAGCAGCCACTGTGTCTAACATTGTCTTTATTACACATAATTGCATTAATATCGTAGAGTTCTTGTTTATCTTATAATTTCAATATCTTCTCAAGCGTTTTGTGGTTTTAAGGTCACAAAATCCGTTACGTACACGTCACCAGAAAAGTCGATATTTCTGTTTCCGGGGATAATCTAAAACTCATTTTATGATATTATGTGGTATTGGTGTTCACGTAGTTTGTGGAACTGTTTCTTCATTGTAATATAGCTTCGTTGTCTAGAAAGTGATAGAAGTTGAAAAAGAACTGACGAACTGGATTAAGATTAACATAATACTTTATCAACTCAAACAATCTTGAAAGGAATGAGATTTTCACTCTGCAGCGGAGTGTGCGCTGATATGAAAATTCCTGGCAGATTAAAACTGTGTGCCCGACCAAGACTCGAAGTCGGAACCTTTGCCTTTCGCGGGCAAGTGCTCTACCATCTGAGCCACCGAAGCACGACTCACGCCCGGTACTCACAGCTTTACTTCTGCCAGTATCTTGTCTCCTACCTTCCAAAGTTTACAGAAGCTCTCCTACGAACCATGCAGCACTAGCACTAGCACTAGCTAGTTCTGCATGGTTCGCAGGAGAGCTTCTGTAAAGTTTGGAAGGTAGGAGACGAGATACTGGAAGAAGTAAAGCTGTGAGTACCGGGCGTGAGTCGTGCTTCGGTAGCTCAGATGGTAGAGCACTTGCCCACGAAAGGCAAAGGTCCCGAGTTCGAGTCTCGGTCGAGCACACAGTTTTAATCTGCCAGGAAGTTTCAATCTTGAAAGGGTCAGACAGTACGGAATTTATTTCAAGAAACAAATGTGATATGTTAAATACTGAAATGTATCATATGTTTCAATATTATCTTTGTTCTGATTTAAGAAAAACTGAAAATATAATAACCAAGAAATACATGAGTTTTAATGAGATGTAATCGTTATTGCCCTCTTCATTACAGTAGCATTATTTAGGTCAGCTTGGTACTGAATATAGTTTATCACAAATTAGATTATATAATTGCTTCATACAGTAGTAATAAACTTAGTTGTGTCAAATAAACGTAGTTTCTTCTCGTAGTTTTCTATTTATATTTTCAAAAACTTTGCTTATTTTAAAGTAATATTGTAAGCAAGAATAGGAAGAGAATTAACAATAACACATTTGATTCCATAGTCTTGTTGTACATTCAGGTTTAATAAAGGTAAGAATTTAGAGTGTTTCAAGATTCAAACTTTGGAGTATTGCATATGTTCACAAACAGCCATACCAACATCATGTAAATTACTACAAAATGAAAAACACTTTATTTGTTGATGTACTCTTACTATTGAATGTTTGTAAAGTTGAAATTTGTGCACTTACTTCAGCATCAGTTTGAATTATCTTTTCACTTACAAAGGTTTAACCAGGATACTTACCTCTGTGACCCCTAACACTGCGTTTACTTATCTGTTAGTCGTTTATACATAAAACAAATTTATCTTTTTTATTTAAATATTATTTACATTTCCTCCACCACCCCCTATCCTCAAGCATGTGGGAGACAATGAGCCATTGATTTCTATTCAACTGTTAAGATTAAAATAACAAACAATTTATAAGGTTAAAATATACTTGATGATGCTTATGAAAAGGATGAAAATGGTGTGATGTATATTCTAAATCAAAAAATAATGTGATGTGGCGTCCTCTTAACTTTGAGTGAAGATTGCAGTTTGGGAGGTATGGGGGAGGATGATGGGTGGAGAAGAATGAGGCGTGTCCTTGTGAGAAGGAACTGGTTCGGATGCAGGTGTCAGAGTTGGGGTTGGATGCCGGTTCGGCAAGGAAAGGATGGGATGGAGCTTTTATTTGGGATCAGGTGGTTAGCATGGGTGATAGTTGGAAGCTGGGATTGAACTCAGGAATGAGTTCATGGTTTGGGAGTTGGAGGCGATTGAAATTATTCGGAAAGATATGGGTAGCTTCGAGATGGAAGGAATATGAGACCTGTTGGTAGGGACGTGACAGCAGGACAGAGTTCTCAAGGATGGGAGAGATTGTAGGATGTTGGGACTCCGGTTTGGGGGAGATGTAGTAATGCTGTATGTGTTCCAAGCATCGGAGGAAATGTGGAACTTTGATTAACTAGTATAGTAAACAGATAGCAAAAAGTAAGCAGATACAGATGGTATGGCGAAATGTATGACACACTAGGATTTGGAGCGAATTATACGATTTTGGAGCGTCAGAGGTCCATGCAACATTAGCATAGTGCGCCAAGGTTTGACACCATTATGCGATATTATCGCTGGAGTAGAGAGATTAAAAGGTCATGTGACGTTAAGAGGCGTGTCTCCGCTGAGGATAAAGGAGTGGTTTACTTCTGGGCAGTCGAATAGTTTGATTGTCTGTTTCTACAGCGGTGGTTGAGTAGTGGTGTATGAGATGCCTCTGTTCGGAAGTGTTGGAGAGAGAACAGAGTGATAATTCTTCTTTCTGCAAACGGGTTATGGCCGGGCAGTAGGACAGTACAGAGAACGCGCTCGTAAGTGACGGCAGAGCAGTTGTTTACAAGAAACGCCTCTGTTTCAGAAGTGACTGTGTTACGGAGTTCAAGTTCTTCTGGCTGGAAAAGGTACGATAGTCACTCATTATAGCATTTATAGCACGACAGCAATTTGCTGCGAAGGGTGCCTAGAGGTTGTGTATGAACCAGTTATCTTGAACAATTGCTAAACTACTTTTGCTTCCGGGAAACTCTATACTTACAGAGTGACAATTATTGAACTATATGAAAGAAAAACGTACATTAGTTACAAACTACGCCGTGCACACACTTTATTCAACATGTAAACGTCACTACAGATTTTCAGTTTCAGCTTATGACATATTCGATATAGCTGCCATCATTGGCGATGATGTCGCATAGATGAATAGCGAAATTCTGCTTGACCCGCTGAAGTGTCGGAACATCTACGCTGTCGGTGGCTGTTTTGAGCTCAGCAATGGTTTTGGGTTTATGGCTGTACACCTTGACTTTAATGTAGACCCACAAAAAGGAGTCGCATGTGTTCAGATCAGGAGAATACGGCGGTCACTCGAGACTCATGCCAGTGGCCTATGGGTACTGCGCACCACACAGTCACCCGTTGACGGTTAAGAGATTTCTCGATCGCGAAATGCGAACTCTCAGTCCTCCAAATGCGCCAACTTTGCTTACTGATGACTCAATCCAAATTAAAGTGGGCTTCGTCTCTAAACCAAACCATATTGTGCGTACTATTTCCCATCATTCCCCGCGGCGTACTAGTGCGGTTTGAACGTCCTAACGCAAACCGTTCAGAAGTTATAACGATTTTATTTCATATAGTTCAATAAATTTTACCCTGTAACTACGTAAATAACCCTGTTGGTGTGTACAAGGGACGTGTCTATGAACCTGATTTCTTGTTGGTTACTAACCGAGAGTAATACAAGTCAACATGTTCAGATGACAGAG
The DNA here is from genome assembly GCF_023864275.1 of Schistocerca cancellata. Taxonomy (NCBI): domain Eukaryota; kingdom Metazoa; phylum Arthropoda; class Insecta; order Orthoptera; family Acrididae; genus Schistocerca; species Schistocerca cancellata. The sequence continues at coordinate 447,572,179 of NC_064631.1, forward strand.
CAAATCTCCGAGTAATTTTCGTTAAGGAGTAGCTGAATATTGATAATATTGATGTGGTTGAAGTATCTACGTATTATTTTAAACAATGTGATTCTTAAATTTCCTGTGGAGGGTTGATTTAATTAAAATGTTAGTTTGAAGATTATTGGTCAGCATAGGTATCTTAATTGAAAATTTATATGACAGATTTTCTTAAAAAGGAAATCGTGACTGCTCTTCATAAATCTACGCTTAACGGGTTACATTTGAGAGTAACCGAGATTTTTTTCTAATAAATCTTTATTTTAGTCTACTGATTATAGTAGAAACTACTGTTAATGTTTTTTGGCAAATGAAAAATATTAATTTCCCAAATGTTATTCTGTCCCAAGGAGAGAGAAGAAATTATAATGTCTTAAAAATTGTTGGATCCTTGGTTGTGTGTCTATCCTTTTCCCTAATCAGCCGCTGGTTTGGGTTTGGTCTCCGTATCACGTGATGGTAGTTTTAGTAGTTTTAATCTCTTGTGGGCTTTCTTCTGGATTGTTAGCACGTAAGGGTTCCTGGTTAGTTTCAGATCGAGTATTAGTTCAAAATATTCCAGTGTTTCGTTAGGATGAATGGGCAGCTGTGAAGTTTGAGGTAAATATCTCGGGGAAGGAAAGCTCGGATGCTATTTTCTACGACTGAGTCAAATTTTGTGGGATTACAAAGAGGTACCATTGGTTACGCCAGAAGATGAAACTGTTGAGGTGAAGTTAAAAGGCTCGTTGTGATGATTGAAGCGTAAGTTGAGTGGCGAGAAAGACGGTGTGCTCAGCGTATTGGAGCAGGTTTTGGGTCGTCGATTGTGTACAGCAGAGACAGGACAGGTCCCTGGGGTACTCTTGTAGTTGGCTGGGAAATGTGAAACGGTGTGTTGTTACGTAGAATGTACTAGTCATAAAGGAGGCATAAGAAACGTATATGAACATAAATAAGCACAAACCGTATTATTGGAGATAAGAAAGGAAGAAATGAACATTTGTAGAGATTTTTCATTTTTCCCCCCTCACATTTACAATTCTAAAGTATAACAGAAAGCTGACAACAGTCATTGTGGCTGCACTGTAATTGAAGAAGGACAGTGGATACAGGAGCGTGGATAACGGCAGAGCTCGCGGAGCTGCTCTTACCTCCACGGCTGGGAGCTCCCGTTGGAGAGGCACACATGTATCACGACGAACACTCAATACGGCGGCTGCCAAACTGGCGGCCCGCCAGCACCCGAGACACGGCAACAAGTGGCTGCCTGCCGGCGGGCGGCCAGTCACTCCACACACTCCAGCACGGCGTCAGCACACCTCCCACTGAAGAACTGCAAAAAGAATCGACCGTGAAGTTTTCGGCGTCGTAGTTTATAAACTACAGTCGCCAGTGCCACCAGTTCTGGGTGAGTCATATGAACGTTGGTTAACAGCTGCTTGGAAAATCTTGTAGAGAGCAAGAATTCTTCGAATCATCGTAGAACTTAGGAAGTCCCCATATTCTTGCAAAATCTCTTATTTACAAAAAAAATTTGAGTAAGGATTGCTGAATACGTATGTGACAGAGTTACAGATATTAGTTGTCTCAGGTATTACTGACATTTGCAGTACCAAGGTATAATTTAATCTGGACCATCTGCCAAGCACAGCAGTGATTTCTTGTTGTTACTCGGGGTGACCATCTGTACTGAAATGAGATTAGAGAACCTGCATGAAAGTTACGGTATGTGAGCTGCATGAAGATCAGACCGAACGCAGTTCAGGTTGTTCGGATACTTGTGAGTATGATGGTGCATCTAGTCTCCGTCAGCGGATATTTATTGATCTGCCCACTCCCGGTGTGTTCGGCCTCCAAACAACAGTTGAGTAAGGTATTCTAGTGCTCAGCACTTTGAGCTACCATTCTGACGGAGTTCTATTCAAGCTACCGTACAACTGATCAGGTTCAGATTTTCAGTGCTTTTCCTAAACCGTTTAATGCGAAGGCTGGGACAGGACAGGACAAGTAGTAGGAATTGTGGCAGGGAGCCAGAATAAGCGGCTGTCAGTTACACTCCAAACATAACACTTTATTTAGTTCTCCAAACATTGCAGCGCAAATTCTGAGCTTGACTATCGGGAGAAAACGTCTTTAATTCTAAAACGATTGAAGGTCCATGAATTAAATACAACTGCTATAAACTTCTTTTTTTATTCATTTATTTATTTTTTTGATATAGAAGGCTGTAGGCTTTAACCTTAAATAGGATTTAAGGCAAAGCGATTTAAGACTTGACTAGTAAGCTAGATTAAGTTTTTAAAAGCGGTTGAAGGTCCATAAATTTAAAACAACATAACTACAATAACCTTTCAATAGGCAGAAGGCCCAAACTTTATGACCAATAATAAACCTTACTTCAAACAGCTGAAGGCCTTTGTTAAAAAAAAACTGCAGCCAATTTTCCAAGGCAGAAGGCCCAAAGCTTTTAACCTTAAATAGTAACTAAGCCCAGCCTGATAAGTAAGAATCCAAAATTGTAAAGCAGCTGAAGGCCCATGCCTTTTAAAAACAATACAATAAATTTTCAACAGACAGAGGGCCCAAGCTTTACCTTAAGACAACGTAAGACTTGCCCAATTTAGAAAAACTTACTTTTAAAACGGCTGAATGCCTTTATTTTAAAAAAAAAAACACAATTAGAATCATACAAATTCCGACCATCGGCTATGACCCATTAAAAATACACAATTAAACGCTAATAAGAAGGCAGTACAGGCAACGACGCTCAGAAGTTTCCAGGGGGGTCGGTCTGCCCTTGAAATCTTAACTTTCGCTTAGGTGAGACAAGAAGTCGGTTCAAAAATGGCTCTGAGCACTATGGGACTTAATATCTTAGGTCATCAGTCCCCTAGCACTTAGAACTACTTAAACCTAACTAACCTAAGGACATCACACACACCCATGCCCAAGGCTGGATTCGAACCTGAGACCGTAGCAGTCCCACGGTTCCGGACTGAAGTGCCTAGAACCGCACGGCCACCGCGGCCGGCTAGACAAGAAGTCGGCCCAACTATACTCGATCCGCCGGCAACACAATCAAGAGACAGTCAGGGACCCACCGAAAAGACCACTTGCTAACCACCGACCAGTATATGAGAATTCCAAAGCCAACACGTTACATACATAGTCGCCCACAACCAAAAATACATTAAGCTGTCAAAAACAACAGGTGAGGAAAGGACACTACCTGAATTTACGCCAGCGACCAGGGCATGTAACCGGAACACTAACAGCCACAAGGCAGAAAATTCCGCTGGTGCACTTGAATTTCAAACCGACAAATATAGTTAATTCCACCACATGGCGGCTAAATCTTCACTTACTCGAACACTCGCTGTTGCTCCCAGGAATGCCGCCAACAGCGAACCACCAACCAAGGGGACAACGTGAACAGACGTGGCTTCGGTAATAAAATCACCACTCAACTTTCATGTCCTGGGTCGGTGAGCCACGAACCTCGTATCGCTCGGAACAGCTCCGACACTGCGTAGAGACCGCCAGCGGGCACAGCCAACTGCGCCGTGCGGAGACTTGCTTACTGATCCCCTCCAACCGACCGACTGGCTGCACACCGCCAAGCCGGAACTATACGCACCAGACGGAAGATGGTATACGGTGCAAATACCGGTACAAACAGCTGATGCCACACGTAGAAAGAGGAAGAACCATGACATAACCGCAATAACCGCTGGAAACCAAACGCAGAGTAACAGCCAAGTTATAAAGCAACACATAAGCTGGGGTCAGCACGGTTCAGAAGACACAGTCTATTTCTTTCCTAATTCTTGTCCTTCCCAAGCTTTTACTCCAATGAGCTAGTCTTTGACAGAATGTGTAACCTCCCTCCCAAACTATTTTGTTTTTAATTATAAGAGGCATTTTTCTCGGCAATCGTATATGATAATGGGATGGTTAACAAAGAGAACTCGCTTCGTTGAAAAATCTGACTGAGTTACCTGAATCTAAAAGCTTCTCTCTTTACTATATGAATATTAAACTTCATCAAATTCAAGCGGAAAAATGTTGCACTTAAACGATAACAGAACATACTATTATTAACTTTGTTTATTAAAGCTCTGCTTTCACACTGAGGTTTGCCATTGCCGCATTGATTTTCCAAATTAAGCTGTGACGCTATAACAGTTCACAGCGGCCTTAATAATTATTGAAATAAAGATACAACCCGCCAATTGATGCTGCTGACTAAGAATGACAATACTGATTTGTCCACTGATTTCATGCGTACGAATAGCTTTCAAGTTCACGATTTATCAACAGCTCCTAACTGCTCATTTTTAATTACTTGGACAAGACTGCCCATGCCACGCATTGCGCAATGTTGAATGAAACAGAGAGAAATGTTCCAGAAAATCAGCGATCCGTAAGGGCTACGACTAACTACGTCATACCACTAGCAATGGTAGTAACCTTTATAGGCGTTATACTCATTCCTCATTCATGCTTTGGTCTTTTCCAAGCAGCTCTCTTGCCTCTGTCGTACCATAACATTCACTGGTGGCGTGAGTCATCATATTGAAAATGTATTTTTAAAATATTTCAATTAGAAACAAATATGTCCATTCGCTTATGGTATACATCTGCACTGATTCTGTCTCCTTTACTAACAAATATGATCGATCTGTTCTTATCTGGTGAAGTACTTCATGAGTGCAAGTTCAGTCCAGTGGCCTAGCTGGACTGATGGCGCAGAAGATAGGAGTACAGGCTATGTAACTAGTTGCCGGACGGAGTGGCCGTGCGGTTCTAGACGCTGCAGTCTGGAGCCGAGCGACCGCTACGGTCGCAGGTTCGAATCCTGCCTCGGGCATGGATGTGTGTGATGTCCTTAGGTTAGTTAGGTTTAATTAGTTCTAAGTTCTAGGCGACTGATGACCTCAGAAGTTAAGTCGCATAGTGCTCAGAGCCATTTTAACCAGTAACTAGTTCTGCTAGATGCCAAGGAATTCGTGCACCAAGACCCACCTAAAGGAAATATTCGATCCTAGTTAATCGATGGCTACAGACTCCAACCACGTGGATAAACTGTATGGGCTGGAAACTGAACCAAGATTTGTACCTTGTAGCACATCATACAACATATAAATGTGTGGTGTCTGTTCTTTCAGCCATGTCCGAAAGAAAGGACACCACGCATTCATAACTGATACGCCTAGCTGGGAAATGGATCCACCTTCTTCAGTGCGGATGCACAGATAAATCCTATCTTCTGTGGGAATCTCAGAGTAGCGAACATGGAGTATGGATTGGCCGTGAGGCTCCCCGAGATAGACCGCGCAGTTACGATAACGCTGTGTCGCGGATGGCGCAGTGATTGACGCACCTGCCTAGTAAGCAGGAGAACCCGGGTTCTAATCCCAGTCCCGTACACATTTTCGTTCGTCGCCGCGGATTTCGCGTGATGTCCCGCTGCAGCTGACAGAGCGATCTCCTTCAATTTACACCCAACAAATCATTTGCGTACTAAGAGTGCGGTGGGGTCCGACGATGAGGTTCAAAAATGTTCAAATGTGTGTGAAATCTTATGGGACTTAACTACTAAGGTCATCAGTCCCTAAGCTGACACACTACTTAACCTAAATTATCCTAAGGACAAACACACACACACTCATGCCCGAGGGAGGACTCGGACCTCCGCCGGGACCAGAAACACAGTCCATGACTGCAGCGCCTCAGGCCGCTCGGCTAATCCCGCGCAGCGACGATGAGGTCCCATGGTAAAGTTGGTACCTTACGACGGTACCACCAGCTGAAGGCAGTCGCAGCCAGACGCAGCCACGAATGAGAGACGTCGGTGTAGACACCTCCTCAAAAAGTTCCATATGCCGCCGCTGCTGGATGTCTACTCACGTCAGATCACAGCGCCGCTCTCACCACGCTAATAGCAGACTCACTGTAGTTCAGATTCAGGAGCGAGCCACTGTCGTTAGAACAGCGTACTAAAGTTCAGAGTTAAATTATATTTTACTGTCATGTTAGCCGGCCGAAGTGGCCGTGCGGTTAAAGGCGCTGCAGCCTGGAGCCGCAAGACCGCTACGGTCGCAGGTTCGAATCCTGCCTCGGGCATGGATGTTTGTGATGTCCTTAGGTTAGTTAGGTTTAACTAGTTCTAAGTTCTAGGGGACTAATGACCTCAGCAGTTGAGTCCCATAGTGCTCAGAGCCATTTGAACTGCCATGTCAGGCTGAGAATATTTCCATGTAGAACAGTTATTCAGTAGAAGAACTCTAAAAGTTTGCGGCATTTGCAGTACTAATTGTATTAATCAGTGTAAAGAACAGTCATTATTGGTAGTGAGATTTCATTATGTACTGTATTAACAGCACACATACTGATATGGATGACTTCTAAAGATAAGTATTTGTTATTGAAGTGTTTTAGTGAAACTGATGTAATAATATTTACACGCCGCGAGGGATTAGCCGAGCGGTCTAAGGCTTTGCAGTCATGGACTGTGCTTCTGGTCCCGGCGGAGGTTCGAGTCCTGCCGCGGGCATGGGTGTGTGTGTTTGTCCTTAGGATAATTTAAGTTAAGTAGTGTGTAAGCTTAGGGACTGATGACCTTAGCAGCTAAGTCCCATAAGATTTCACACACATTAGAACAATATTTACATATCGTAAATGCTTCTCGACCTGCCCGGAAGGTACAACCGCAGAATTGTCGTCTAGCTTTTGCTACGACATATAAAAATAAAGTTCGAGTTTGAGCAGAAAAGACGAAAATCATGTAAGATTAGTCTAGTACACGCAGCTTACAACGGGGAATGATGCGTTACCATATACATCATGGTCAGAAAACGAGGTAATTGAGAAGAATAAATTACAGTGATGGATTAGCCTGTGGCTGTCCAAATCCAAAGACTGCAAATCGAGGAATGTTGGAACAAAACAGGCAGAAAGCACCAACAGCATTTATTCCAGAATAAAACAGAACATCAAATACTACTCATACAGGATCTGTTATTATTGACTAGAACTCCACATTAAAGAAATAAGAAACTGACGGCATGTAGCTGAAGTATGGGAACTCACTTCGCAGGAGCTGTCTCTAACATGAAAAATTGTCTGGGAAACGAAAAATGTGCATCGTGATCGACATAGGAATGAAAGACGACAGCACGAACAGAACTCTGTTTGAAAAATTCCGAGGAAATCGTCCTTCTGATTGGTTGCAGAGGTGATGGAAGTCATTTAATTTCTACCATTCTGAGAACTGTGAGCGACCACGATGGACAGTAGGGCGACAAGAACTGCAGGAGCATAATCAAAATCGTACTAAAACTGAGTAGTAATAAGATCACAGATGTAAGACCCGCGGGAATCTTGCTAGCTACTGGATTGCTTGTGCTAGTGATGTACACCATCCGTCACAGAAGTTCGAGACTGATTTTATTCCTGTCGTGTAAGCGACGTCAGTCAGGTAACTACGGCGGCAGCTTGAATTAACAGCCGGCCGACTTGGCCGAGCGGTTCTAGGCGCTACAGTCTGGAACCACCGCACCCGCTACGGTCGCAGGTTCGAATCCTGCCTCGGGCATGGATGTGTGTGATGTCCTTATGTTAGTTAGATTTAAGCAGTTCTAAGGTCTAGGGGACTGATGACCTGCCGGCCGGAGTGGCTGAGCGGTTCTAGGCGCTTTAGTTTGGAACCGCGCGACCGCTACGGTCGCAGGTTCGAATCCTGCCTCGGGCATGGATGTGTGTGATGTCCGTAGGTTAGTTAGGTTCAAGTAGTTCTAAGTTCTAGGGGACTGATGACCTCAGTAGTTGAGTCCCATAGTGCTCAGAGCCATTTTTTAATTAACAATTGTAAGCAAAGTATATGCGTTCGACTAGTCAGTTGTGATCAGGCTGTGGACGTGAAGCCGTAGTTTGTCAACGTGTTGTATCACAAATAGCAATGAAGCAATATCTCTAAATGAAGTGTTCTCCAGAATGGTTTGAAGAAAATGAAAGTGTGTGCTAAGTTTGTACTGTATATCTTGACTACTGAGCAAAAACAAGATGCTTGAATGCCTGCCAAGGCTTCGTTGAAATGAATAACGAGTACAATTTTTTCTGAAAAAATCATCACGGTTGACGAGCCTTAGTGTTATCAATACGAACCTACGACAAAAGAACAAAGACGTTCACACGCAGGGTCAACACTTTAACAACGTAACCGACATTAAAGGCAATGCGACGCGCGAGGTTAACAACATCATAAAGAAGGACTTTTCTGACAATTTCATGGTTACATGGTTACATGAACATCCTGTACGTTGGCTCAAATGGGGTAGATCGTGGAGAACACCTAAAGCATTAAAACCATCATCACAAGTTTCTTCTCACTTTTATTTCGAGGGGCGTTCAATAAGCGCTGCACCAAATTTTATTCTTGGCCAGTATTGGTTGAAAAAAAAAAGAAGCGGGACATTTATTGTGTTACATCGTGGAATATTCTCGCTTCAGCCTCTGTAGTTACAAATGACGTCTGTAAAGGAGGTGCCTTCCAAGCATAGAACTGTCATTGGGTTTCTTTTGGCCGAAAACTAGAGCGCCTACCGGCCGACCGCACACAGATGCTCTACCCCCAGGAAACTGAAGAAACGACTTCATCTTGTTCGTCACCACAAAAATGAAAATGACAACACAAACCCTCTCATAAGTCTATGCAAAGATAGGAGCTCACAAATCTTCACTGTCCTGTTCTTCCTCATCCGCCACACAAGTCGAATCTGCACCTTCCGACTTCCATCTCTTTGGCCCAATGAAGGATGCACTCCGCGGAAAACGGTACGAGGTTGGTTATTACTGATGCAAGACGTTGGCTTCGACGTCAACCAGTAGATTGGTACCATGAGAGCACACAGGCTCTCCGTGTAAGATGGCGTACGACTGTCGCATTGAACGAAGATTATGTTTAAAAATATGGTTTTGTGGCTAAAAGAGTGGGAAAAATGTCGTGTATTGGAACCCTGCATAAAACCAACCTGCTTCAGAAAAAAGTGTGTTGCATTACTTATTGAACCCCTTTCTTAATCCAGTCCCGAAACCTTTTGGACCGAGGGTGTACAGGACGTCTAACCTCTAATCGAATTATACGATGAAAGGAGTAGAATTTTTGCACAGTCTTCGTTGAATACTGCTTCTGTAAGCTTGTGCAATAGATATCCAAGAGAATGTCACCTCTCTTCCAAAGATTTCCACTTGAGATTAATGAACATCTCTGTTAAAGCTTTGTATGCACTGCGTTGACCCGTTTCAGTCTCTTAGTTCATTCGATGTCTGTTGATATGATAACGACTTCAAGAGCTGAAAGTCATTGCTGTGGTTACCGCACTAGATTACAATTTCCCATCCGGCAATACAGACCAGTGTTTTCCGTTGATTGTCTACATGTCTAGAGGAGAACGGCGAAACGGTTCCTCTGAGGAGTGCATGGAAACTCCCTTAATGACCTCGTCGCTGATAGAAAGTTAAATACCGATCTTCCATCCTTGATTTCCTCTTCCCAATCATCCCCCCCCCCCGCAAAGAATTGAGCAGCCCTCTAGACATAATTACAATAGCGTTTTGTATCTAATTCCGTAGATATATACTTCTTTTATTCTTTTTCGGCCGGCCGGAGTGGTCGAGCGGGTCTAGGCGCTACAGTCTGGAACCGCGCGACCGCTACGGTGGCAGGTTCGAATCCTGCCTCGGGCATGGATGTGTGTGATGTCCTTAGGTTAGTTAGGTTTAAGTAGTTCTAAGTTATAGGGGACTGATGACCTCAGAAGTTAAGTCCCATAGTGCTCAGAGCCATTTGAACCAGCCATTCTTTTTCTTGCGCCTTTGCCCTGCAATTAGTAACAGACTTGGCACGGTTAATTTAAGGAGTGGCCGGATACCCTTCCTATCGACACGTCGCTACCCTCCGGAGCGGAATATATGTAGGCCTACTCAAACTGTCTGCGTGTGTTGTTATTCACGTGAAACTGAGAAAAAGTTTGCGAAATGTTTGCGAATGGTGCAACTGAAGCGAGACTAGGGTACCAACTGGTATTTACCTAATTGGATGTGGGAAACCACCTGAAAACCACATCCATGTCGGTCAGCCCACCAACTCTCGTCGTTAATCCGCAAGGCGGATTCGATCCGGTGTGGCGCACCTCTCCGCCCCGGATGCGGCGCTTTAACACGCACGGGTATCCGGACGTGTTTATCCATACGAACTAGTACACGCAATGCATTTTGCCATAACCATTTGTCTACTCTGCGACTTACAATCTCTTTTTCTTCCATTAATTTCCATTTTGTATCATTTCGTACTATTACCTTCAGCTATTTCAATGACGAGACAAACTCTAGAAGTTCATTATTGGCTTTGTAATGGAATGCTTTCAGGTTCTATCTCTTTGTCAAGTGCATTGTTTTGCATTTATCCATATTTAAAAGACCTGATATTCACTATAGGAAGCAAAAATACCGGCTGTCATTGTTCAGTTCATTGTGACCAACCAGTGTGCCTTTCCTGTGGACAACAGCGCTGTCGGTGAACATTTTGATAGGATCAGTAGCAGTAGCTCATCAATTTTTTGGAATATTATGGTCATTAGTAATGCTATAATTCTTCCTTCTGGCATTGTTGACAAAACCGATATTTGTTTTGTACATTCACCGAATGTAAGGATTTTTTAAAGTATATCACAGACTTGTGAAGACGCTCCGCATGATCATGTCCTTGTTGGCAGTCGATAATGTCGTACAGTGTCGGATGCCTTTCAGATATCGAATCGTATGTGGAAAAAAAAGCTTCTTTCACACTAGCGGCACTGGACTCGCATTCGGGATGGCGACGGTTCAATCCCGCGTCCGGCTATCCTGATTTAGGTTTTCCGTGATTTCCCTAAATCGCTCCAGGCAAATGCCGGGATGGTTCCTTTGAAAGGGCACGGCCTACTTCTTTCCCTAATCCGATGAGACCGATGACCTCGCTGTCTGGTCTCCTCCCTCAAAAACCAACCGACCACACCAGCGATTTTTCGTGTAAATGTGATTAGCTTCGAGAAGTTTATTCTCCGAGGAACGTCACAATTACCAATATTAGATTATGTTGGAGAACGATCCTGCAATAGATCGATGATAAGGGTATTAGTCTGTACTTCTGAACAGCTGTTCTCTGTCTTACTGGGCTCACTTCGAATAATAAGACCAGCTCGATTAATATCAGCTAAGGGAGGAGCTAATTAAGCTGTATATTCGGCATAAAGTCTAATACGGATACCATAATTAGCATGAGGCCACTTACCGGTGTGACGTCGCACCCCCCCCCCCCCCCCTCTGGCCTGGATGAATGCACTGACTCGGTTGGAAAAGCTGGTCCCCCACACTTTAACATCATTTTCTACTCATCAAGGTGCTTTAGCATTCTTTCCCTATTGCACTCGTCTCGACTAATTTCCGGCGGCAGAGCATGAGGATTTTCCTTCGGCCTGAAAGAAAAGATAGGTAGATTTTCCCTAATCGTTCCAAAAAAAAAAAAACAAATCTGGTTTTAGCTTACTAGGCTGGCAAATTTCCCAACATCGGACGTTGCAGGCCCTGACAAAAGTGTTGGAACCAGGATCAGCGGAATAGCCAATGAGAATGCCTTCATTCTGCTCATGATTCTGTCTGGTTGAAAATAAACAATTTCGTGGAGTGCTTGAGAGCTTGCGAGGTCGAAAGTTTGATCGTCAGCCCTGAAGGGGTTACGGAGTTACGTGGCGAGTTGTGTTTTAACTTAGTTATCATTTCGGAGTTCGGGAATGAGTGATCCTCCGTGCTCAACAAGATCACTTTCTGATATAGAAAACCTACAAAGCTTCAGAAATGTGTTCCAGTGTGCGAGCGTCTTATTCTGCTTTGCCACTTTCCTGCTTTTCTCAGAGTGCGTCGTAAATTGTGAGCGGGTACTTGTTCGATATAAAGGGGCCTCAGAACGAAATCTCTCATGTATATTTATATGCGTTTCTGTCTCTAATAGTACACATTTAGTTTTGCAGCTACATTTGTATTATACACTGAAGAGCCAAAGAATCTGGTACACTTGCTTAATATCGTGTAGGTCCCCCACGATCACGCAGAACATGCCGTGGACTGGACTAATGTCTGAAGTAGTGCTGGAGGAAATTGACACCATGAATCCTGCAGGGCTTTCCATAAATCCGTAAGAGAACGAGGATGTGGAGATCTCTTCTGAACAGCACGTTGCAAGGCATTCCAGAATAGCTCATTAATGTTCATGTCTGGGGAGTTTGGTGGCCAGCGGAAGTGTTTATACTTAGAAGAGAGTTCGTGGAGAGATTCTTTAACAATTCTGGACGTGTGGCGTGTCGCATTGTCCTGCTGGAGTTGTCCACGTCATCGGAATACACAATGGACACGAAGGGATGCAGGTAATCAGACAGAATGCTTACGTACGTGTCACCTCTCAGGGTCGTAGCTTCATGTATCAGGATCCCATATCACTCCAACTGCACACGCCACAAACCATTACACAGCCTCCACCAGCTTGAACAGTTCCCTGCTGACATGCAGGATACAATTTGAAACGAGACTCGTCCGACCAGGCAACATGTTTCCAGTCATCAACAGTCCGATAGACGCAGGCGTAAAGCTTAGGGCCATGCAGTCATCAGTGGTACATGCGTGGACGTTCGACTCCAAAAGCCCATATCGATAATGTTTCGTTGAATGGGTTGCACTTTGAAACTTGTTGATGGCCCAGCATTGAAATCTGCTGCAATTTGCGAAAGGGTTGCACTTCGCACGTAGAACGATTCTCTTCAGTCGTCGTCAGTCCTGTTCTTGCAGCATCTTTTTCCGGCTGCAGCGATGTCGATGATTTGATGTTTTACCGGTTTCCTGATATTCACGGTGCACTCGTGAAATGATCTTACCGGAAAATCCCCACTTCATCGCTACCTCGGAGATGCTGTGTCCCATCGTTCGTGCGTTGACTATAGAAACACATTCAAAATCCAGAATGAGATTTTCACTCTGCAGCGGAGTGTGCGCTGATATGAAACTTCCTGGCAGATTAAAACTGTGTGCCGGACCGAGACTCGAAGTCGGGACCTTTGCCTTTCGCGGGCAAATGCTCTACCAACTAAGCTACCCAAGCACGACTCACGCCCCGTCCTCACAGCTTTACTTCTGCCAGTACCTTGCCTCCTACCTTCCCAACTTTACAGACACTCTCCTGCGAACCTTGCAGAACTAGCACTCCTGAAAGAAAGGATATTGCGGAGACTGGCAGAAGTAAAGCTGTGAGGACGGGGCGTGAGTCGTGCTTAGATAGCTCAGTTGGTGCCGGCACGGTAGCTCAGCGTGTTCGGTCAGAGGGTTAGCTGCCCTCTGTAATAAAAAAACTGAGTTAATAGATCAACAACGAACTCAAAAGGATGTCTTACGACGTCCGCCCCGATCAGATTCAACGAACGAAAACGAACAAAATGAGATTAAAAAAAAAAAAAAGTTGGTAGAGCACTTGCCCGCGAAAGGCAAAGGTCCCGAGTTCGAGTCTCGGTCCGGCACACAGTTTTAATCTTCCAGGAAGTTTCATATCAGCGCACACTCCGCTGCAGAGTGAAAATCTCATTCTGGAAACATCCTCAAGGCTGTGGCTAGTTCTGAAAAGTTCGCAGGAGAGCTTCTGTAAAGTTTGGAAGGTAGGAGGCGAGGTACTGGCAGAAGTAAAGCTGTGAGGACGGTGCGTGAGTCGTGCTTGGGTAGCTCAGTTGGTAAAGCACTTGCCCGCGAAAGGCAAAGGTCTCGAGTTCGAGTCTCGGTCCGGCACACAGTTTTAGTCTGCCAGGAAGTTTCACATTCAAAATCACTTAAATCTTGATAACCTGCCATTGTAGCAGCAGTAACCGATTTAACAACTGCGCCAGACACGTGTTGTCTTATATAGGCACTGCTGACGGCAGCGCTGTATTCTCTCTGTTTACATGTGTCTGTATTTGAATACGCATCCCTATACAAGTTTCTTTGTATTTTCAGTGTATCTTACCGTGTCTTAGTGTGTGTCCGCTTCATTTTCTTTTTCTGTATTACTGTATGATTTTCTATTTATCTTTACCGCTATCACTTAATAAAGAAGGGAATTAAGATCAGAATATAACGTCCCAAAGGCAGGGAGGTCATTAGAGAAGCAGCAAAAGTTCGAATTACGAAAAGATGGGGAAGGAAATCGGCCGTTCCCTTTTCAGAAGAACTGTCCCAACATTTGCTGGGAGCGATTTATGGAAACCGTGGAAAACCTAAACCTGGATGGCCGGACGAGGATTTAAGCGGTCGTCCTATCGATTGCGGCCGGTCGACTGGGACCTTGACGATGAATTTGCCTGTCCTCACGTTCACATGGAGTCCAACGTTGGATCGCCGGCACTTCCGAATGTCCCACAGATCTTGATATTGTAAGACCCTACCAGCTTGTCGAATTGAAACCGTCAATGATGCCCCTTCCAAACTCTGTCAGGTGTTGATAACGCTGTCTCACGTGAATATGCGGCATCTCCGTGTCCTTCACAGTGATCACTCAATATCTGACGCTGTTCACCCCTAGTAACAGTAGTAACCCAGAACAATACTAATGTACACTGGTGGTCGTTTTACCTAAGACGAAGAATTATAGATCTAATCGTTAACATACCTGCCAATGGGATGTGCGTGTACCAAGTTACATCGATATCCTAACATATATTCCGGATGCTTCACTGTTTTTGTCAGGCGGTATATAATCACGTACAGTGACAAAATTTCTCGACTCGAATTACTGAAAAAAATATGTTGGTACACAATCGAAGAAATTCACATTCTAAGCTTCAAACAATTTCTCATAAGATTTTAAATCTTTTCAGAGGAGAAGTTACTTACAAACACTTCCCTCAGCCAAGTAGAATTTCGAGTGGTTAGAGCTCTCACAACGGCATGGTTTTTGTCTGAACGTGTCATCTAGACACTGCCTTAGAGCACCTCTCTCTGTTCTCTTACGACCACAGACGTATTTTCTCGGGCTGGTTAATTTGCACAGGGACTTCTAAGTTCGAGTAATGTGAGTACGGTTCGCACTGCGAGGGTGGTCTGGCAGGCTTATTAACACTTTTAATTAACCTGCAGCTTTTTGTTACATGCTCACAGCCGGAGAGACGTGCAGTTACCGCACACGGGTGAATCCTGCCCCGCCATCCTGTCGCAGATGGCAAATGCGACTGCCACCAAGACTTTTTTTGTGCTTGTCCCAGCGACAGAGGACAGTGGCGTTCTGCACCACTGTAGTTACGACTGGCTGTGAAGGATATAAATTACCGTTAACTCCTTCCTTTCTTCTGTCCAGGGAGCACCTTTTCTTCGGGGCTTTTCCTGAAATTCTCGGACTTCCTTCAGGGTGTGACGTCATCCGTATGAGTACTAAAAGAAGTCCGTGAAGTTTCCGTTACACGATAAATTATTTTAGTCTTAAGGCTGTCAACTCAACTAAATACCTTGGCATTACGGTACCGACCAATTTAAATTCTAACGATCACACTGATTGTGTTATGGGGAAGGCGAACCGAAGACTGCGTTTTATTGGCAGAACACGTAGTAGATGCAACAGATCTAGTAAAGACGCACTACACCAATCCGCCCTCTTCTTACGCTGCTCGGTATGGGATCCCTGATAGATACTACTGACGGAGGATATAGAAAATTCAAAGATGACAGATCGTTTAGTACCGTCGCGAAATACAGGAGAGAATTTCAAAAATATGATACGCAAGTTGGGGTGACAGTCACTAAAACAAATGCGTTTTTCGTTGCGGTAAGATCTTTTGTAGAGGGTCGAATGATTGGAGAATTAAGTTAGTCAAACGTAGGGGT
Organism: Schistocerca cancellata; assembly: GCF_023864275.1. Classification (NCBI taxonomy): domain Eukaryota; kingdom Metazoa; phylum Arthropoda; class Insecta; order Orthoptera; family Acrididae; genus Schistocerca; species Schistocerca cancellata. The sequence goes on from NC_064631.1 coordinate 447,588,112, forward strand.
TTTATGGTAATGAAATTAGTTAAAATGTGAAGGAATATTGGGAGCTAGAAGTGGTAAGTGTGTTACATTCTGTTACTCAGCTCAATGCTACGACAGTGTGGCTTTATTGGGTCGGCAGAGCGCCGAATTAAACAACACGAAGGAAAACGTTGTGTCACCGGCCACCAGAGGCCGTGACGAGAAGCAGCTAGCCGCACAGCAGGGTGTCAACATCGAGGGTAGTAATCGGGTCAGTTATGCCAGTCGAGCAACACCGGAATATTCCACCGATCTACTGGGGAAGAAGAACCACAGGCATCAGCGGCAGGAAGACGTATTTAAGGACCATCGTGTGAAACTGGAGTGACAGATAGTCTGTGTCACTGAGCGCCACCACCAGTTCGAAGTCGTCACCGCAGTCGTAATGCCGATCGTGGCCTAGAAGGCGCCAGAGTGACACCACCACCGTAAATATTGTCGGACGCCGTCATGGGAATCATCGCTTTGGGTGCGCTGTGGTAACGCACTGTCACCATGGTCCTGGGACGCTGCCGCCACAAACGCCGTGACCAGGGCATGAGCTGGCGGCCATGGCCCGCTGACGCCAGACAGCCGCCACTTGGGATAGCCGCTGACTCATCCCACTGCCGCCATGACCCCCTCCTCCCTTCCCGAACCACGACCACAATGGAGGTCCTTGGCGCGTGGTTCCAGCAGCCACAGTACGACCAAGCAAGGCTGGAGCGCCGCTGTCGAGGCAGCAGATTCGAGTTACGCCAGCGCAGCTACAGATGCAGCAGCGGGAGCCCGGGCGAGCGTCTGCCGGAGCCTTCGCCGCCGCCTAGAATATTACGAGCAGAAGTTAACTTCGCCCAGAAGGCCCTGTGAGGTAACGGGCGAATTGTGGCGCCCTGAAAGTATTAAGTTCGGAGTAGGCGTGGCCGCACGGGCCGCTCGGTGGGCGCGGGCCGCTCGGCTAGCTGACCACGTGGTGCTGGACGTTGGCCGAAGCAAGAGGGGTCCAGCCCAAGCACGTGCCTGGGAATTCCATGGTGACGCTCTGTCGATGAAAGTGACTTGCATACCGAGCGTGCCAAAGATGGCGGACTTTGTGAAACCATCATGGCAGACATATCACAGTTCTTATAGAAATTAATAGTAGCCAGATGAATCACGATACCTCAATGACACCTCAAAAACAAAGATGTACATTACCATTATTTGCACGACGATTCTGATGGTATAATCAGATTTTGAATATCTTTATTAGTTTAAAGTTTAGTATCTGTTGGTAAATTATACAAGTAACACCCTGCAATGAACTTTCAAAATCTAAACGCTTCGTCCAATTTCATCAATCGACGTGTCTTTAGAAATCTATTAGTGTAAACCTAAATTGATATTAATTACAGGCATGTAACTTCAATAGTACATGAGTTGTTGGAGGTCAAAGTGGCCGATTACTATCGATCGCGTCAGGCCATAAGTACTCCACAGTTACACGAAACAACGGTAGCAGCATGCTTATGAATATATTTATTCATCTAAGTCTATATTTACATCCAATATAGACTACTCATGAAGAAATTGGTTAAATATTTATTGTGCTTTAGAAAGCACAGAGCCATTAGGCTACTGGTCCACCTTTTGTTTCTATTACTTTGATATATGTTTATTTGATTTGTTTATATATTTAATCATGTGTGTCAGAGGATGTTTATGGTCCAGCCATAGCAATATTTATTTAATTTCAAGTTATTTAAATGTAAATCCAGTAGTTCGAATGTGTTTCAATATGTTTGTGCGTGTGCATTGGCTTGAATACAGGGCGGGAGCGCTCTAGCCAATCACAGCGATCGTTCCAAAAAGGACACGTGGACAGACTGTTTGGAAGTGAGGGGGTACGGGAGAGGACACAAGGCAGTTCTGAACACTGCACCACGAGGGACAGTCACACAGGGCAGGGTTACTGGACGCGAAGGCTCGACAGACGCACGGTCGCGTGGAAAGACTTGGACAGTGGAGCAGTTTTCACCTGGTAGCGAGAGATAGAAATATTTCGGAGTGCCGACTTGTGCTCTTGTGTGATTTCCGTGGCTTTTACAGTGAAGACGTAGTGTGCGCTTAGAAGTGAATATCTCGCGAGCTATGTTGTTGTTTAAAAAATGGTTCAAATGGCTCTGAGCACTATGTGACTTAACTTCTGAGGTCATCAGTCGCCTAGAACTTAGAACTAATTAAACCTAAGGACATCACACACATCCATGCCCGAGGCAGGATTCGAACCTGCAACCATAGCGGTCGCTCGGTTCCAGACTGTAGCGCCTAGAACTGCACGGCCACTCTGGCCGGCTATGTTGTTGTTCATGACTAATTACGTGCAGTAGGAATCTGTTTCCCTGTTATTCAACTTATATTTTATTTAATTGCTGGACCATCGACACCAGTTAGTGTTTTGCAGAAACATACCACATTCTCAAAGGTACTTCTACTATCGTACTCATCATTTAAAGTCGTTAAGATAGTACCTCCAGATTTTATTTAATTGCGATCTTTCATTTATAAATTTCTACGTTACATTCGCAATTGGCGTGTGATAGGAACCTTCGACCATTCGATTCATGTTTATATTCATATTGTATACTGTAGACTCAGCAGTATGTGGCTTGTAATGAGGCAACTACGTATCCCAGCTCCCAGACAACGAAACCGGCCAAAACTCTTAATATTTCAACTCTGAGTCGGAGGGTATGTAGTTGAGGGCCACCACCACGTCACACCATTACATGGTTATTTTTGAAAGCCCGCAGCCCACAACCAATGTATTGCAGATGACCAATAAATGTTGTTATCCTGTCATCAGGAGCCCTCGGTGGACACATCCACACCATCCCCTTCGTCTCACGCCCCCGAGAACCCACGTTCTAACCCCATGACGGGGAGTGGAGTCTCGTGCCTGTTTACACGGCCCGTTTGCACTGGTATCAAATGCGGTCGTTTACACCTTTCACCAAATTTCAATCACCTACTTTCTCTTCCGAATGCGAAAATATTTTGTTGACACCAAGCTACGTCATATTAAAACAAGAGAAATCGAAACTCGTATGGACAGATTAAAGAGGTAGTTTCCCCGCGCTCTGTCCGAGAGCAGAATGTTAGAGAAATAGTCTCAAGTTGTTTCGATGAACACTCTGCCAGGAACTTAAGTGTGAATTGCACAGTAGTCATACAGATGCCAAGGTAGATTGTTGAACACGACAGTATGACACCATTCATCAGTTGTCCGTGCTTCCTAGTCGCGGCAACGTTCCAAATGAAACCGTGTGTCTTCTGGAATTAACGCATAGGTCGTTAATTCCCTACTCCGGCCGCAGCTAGTCTTCGACCAATGGTGTGGGATGCCACAGAATATTTCAGGGAGTCTGTTACTTATTCTCATATGCCAAGCGCAGATGTGAAGCGGTTACGACGTTCTTGGTGCGCAGCACGGCGAGCCTCCCTTGTAGCTGTCACACGTGGCCGACCGGAACCTTGTCGACAAGCAGTCCAAAATCGGGCCACTGTCTCATCTGAACGCCCCGCAAATCTGGATACTCCATGATACGGCCAGCTGGCCAATTGTAGACCCACAACGAGGCCTTTTTTAAAACTCTGTCAGGTGCTGAAAACGCTTTCTCATACGCTTACGCGGCATCCCCGTCTCCTCCAACACGGTCACTTACCGTCTGACGTTGTCCACGTTCCTTATACACCCCACGAGCCTCGGTAACAATACTAAACACGAAGAACACTATACACGAACCACACTAATATACCTGGCGGCTGTTCTACTTATGACAAAGAATTACAGCTCTAATCATTTATATACTCGCCGGTGGTTTGTACGTATAGACAACCTACCAGGCATCCTCGTGTTTCAGTTTTTTGTCAGGTGGTATGTGTGTATATGTGTATTGTGTATTAAGCCGGGAACGTAGAAACGACGGAGATGCTTCGTCCCGCTGTAGCCCTATAGCCCTCAGTGGTTCACAACCCCACAACAGGCCACAGCAGTCCAACCACCCCACCGCCGCCCCACACCGAACCCAGGGTTATTGTGCAGTTCGGCCACCAGTGGACCCTCCTCGGGGACGCCTCATATCAGACGAGTGTAAGCCCAAATGTTTGCGTGGTTGACTAATTATGGTGTACCCGTACGTGGAAACGGTGTTTGCGCAGCAATCGCCGACACAGTGCAACTGAGGCGGAATAAGGGGAACCAGACCGCATTCGCCGAGGAAGATGGAAAACAGCCTTAAAAACCATCCACAGGCTGGCCGGCACACCGGACCTCGACTCTAATACGCCGGGCGGATTCGTGCTGCGGAACGGCACGCCTTCCACTCGGAAAGCGGCGAGTGAGACCGCGCGGCTAGCTGGGCGGGCTCAGGCGGTGTATTTCGGGTGAAAGCTGGGACGAAAAATTTTCTACTCTTTGTTAACAAGAGCACGAACAATCTCCTCTCACGCATCATCATCTTGTCCAACCCATCTACAGCTCTGTTGCTAGTCATCTTAATGTTAACCTTTGTACTTGTATACGAGGTGCAAAGTTCAAAACATTTTGCATGGAGAAGTGTCAAAAACAAAGAATAATAAATATCAACTTACATTGTCCATGTATCCTTTGCTATAAAACATGTGGGCGGTCTAAATATTCAAATGTGTGCGAATTTCTAAGGGACCAAACTGCTGAGGTCATCGGTCCCTAGACTTACACACTATTTAAACTAACTTATGCTAAGAACAACACACACACCCATATCCGAGGGAGGACTCGAACCTCCGTCGTGGGCGGTGTAGCTCGCATGTCTTGCTGTCTTGCCCTAGTTATCTGCCACTGTTGGGACACGGAAGATCAGATTACTCAAAGTCTTTTCACCTAACACGTGGTCTACGGACAATCGTTGCGAAATTACGTCTCTGTCTTCTGAGATTCCTCGCGACTCCAGTCTGTGCGATGTTGCATATTAGTACAATTTTGGTAAACATTTTTGGAATACAGTGATCAATAGATTATTATATTTTAACTAAAGTTCAGTCTTGATCACCTGAACTTTAGTTAAAATATTGCATATTAGTTCTATTACAAGAAGCAACAGGTTAAAGCAAGTGATCATCCAAACACTGATAAATTGCCTAACGTGCAGCATACGAAAAAGGCTGCACTTATTTCACTGGCTCGGTGAATGTCTCTACGTTGACCCTTCTCTCGTTTTATGTACTCCTCTCAACTCTTCCTACCTGAGTATTCGTAAGTGAACGCAAATTCTACTAAACTACTAACGGCTATCTGTCCTTAACTTTCAGAGATCGCCGTGTAAAAATTTGGCAAGTCTTTGTAAACTTTTCGGAACAAGTATTTTTATTTGAAATATTGCTGCAATCGTGCCTTTTACCTGCTGTTAACACAAATGACGACCATTGTAATGCTGCAAGATTTCGACTTTGGTTACATCACAAAGTTGACTCGCACTATCACTTCATTTGTTGCTTCCTGGAGCATCGTCCGGCCGTTGGGAGCCAGTCATTCTTTTCGAACATTAGGGATAGACGTGGACAGTGTCATCATATGCCTGGAAATTTGGACTGCTAAGGAGTAATTGTCGCTTTGCCTATAGCTGTACGGATGCTGCGATCCAGTAACCAGGAAGTTGTGGAAATGGTGTTTTTATGTAAGAAAATGCAATAGCTACAAATTACATCGAATTTTCTGTTTAGCTAGATGATTTTTCACTACCTTTAGTTAATTTTGAAGTGAAACTTCTGGCACATGAGGTAGACCACACGAACAAACATTATCCACAGCTGTTAATGCTTCTGAAGCACGTTTATCCTCTGTTTAGGAGATCAGACAACTAAATTTTATGAAATACCATTATTAAAAGTGAACTTAGCGCAAGAGTGACTACACGGATGAATGCTGAATTGGATTTTATTAGGTAAGTAAGTTCGGGCAAATGGAAACTAAGACACTCCTTAAGTTGGCTTTTGTGCTTGGATGAAAAAAAATCGGTATTTAATGCTAGAAGCTTCTATCGTACTAGCTGCCTCTTCATCAATCCCAAAATAAATAATTGGTTATGTGTATTCTAAGTAATCAATCCCATGGAACTGTCCAACAGCGGAGAATTTTTATCAAATGTATAAGGAATTAACAAAAGACCACACACACACATATGCGGCGTCAACAGACAAATTCAATTCAAATGCACCCAAGAGTAACTATCATTTTCAAAGAATTGGAGACAATCGTAGGAAACAACGGAAAACTCTTCAAAGAGTGCGTTTCCTACACCCTCGTAGAAATAGTCGGCAGAAAAGCACTGCAGCGAATTTTTGCTAACAAAATAAAAATATTGAAAAAAAAGGTTCAAACGTTTTGTGAAATGATTCGTCGAAAGGTAAGAAATAAAATAGATGAATCATTTGGGGCGTCTCCGAATGATACTCGAAATCATATACAACAAATGACGTGCCGATTAATAATTTCAGGTTCATTGTTTATCTTAGAATTTTACAATTTTAAAGAGTATTAGAGTTGCTATTGCTACGAAAATCAATAACCGAAGCAGCTGAACCGACCGTGCGTTAGCGACGTAAGGAGACCACCGAGTTCCAACTGGTGTCTTATCAAAGGTTCCAATTTTACTCGATTTTACCGAATAATCTTGTTCCATTCACAAACGTTAATGGTCAAGACCAATGTTGCCAACAGCACTGGAAAGAGGCATTGCTTCTTTCACCACATGCATCCCTTTGTCTAGTGTTTGTAAAGTTTTCCAGTGAACCATTTTTCAGGCTCTAAAACTGTTAAAGCTTTTTCACATCTATTGCTGCAGATCAGAGAAAAATGTCTTAGCCACACAGCAATTTTGAGTATTGTGAACAATATTCACTAGGCAAATATTTGCTGAAACGAAAATTTCACTTCGAACACATAAGCAAAAACATGGTTGACGTTGCAAAACGAAATCAAGTATTTAAATATTCAAAATCCGAAGCAAAGAACCGTAGCAGCTGGAAAGCTCATACTTCCGAGTCGTAGACGAAGCAGTAAGTAGAATCTGTTTTTCGATTGGAAATGCTCTCTGGTTTTCGGTTCAAATTGTATTCTAATATTTTTATCTAGAAATGTGAGCGGGCAAGAACTATGATGTCACAGCACTTGTAAGAGAGATATTATTTCTTGTTCCAAAAGCATTTTCTTTCTGAGACTGAAAAATTGTTTGGAATTTTTTACGCTTCTGGGCATGAATGACAAGAATGTCAACGTCACAAAACAGCAGACTGCACAGTTCACGTAGTCCACCAGACAAGTACCATCTAGTACCCCAAAATTCTGAGATTCTAAGTTATGCATTGAACCTTAAATTCTCAGTGGCACGTTATTTACTGTACCCGAAGTCGAGCATGAAAGTAGCGCCAAATATTTTTCTAATCTATTTCATTCCTTATTGTTAGACAAATAATTGCACAAAACATTTGCTGTTTTTACCAATTTCTTTTTTTATTTTCAAGTTTTGTTCAGAAACCGAGAGGTATAATATATTTAAATACTGATAAGAGTATGTAGATATAAAGAAATTAACTCTTCTTGAAATATTTCAATTATCCCTCAAATGATTCATTAAGTTGTTTTTGATTATCATATTACTTTCAAGCAAATAAACTTTTTTTAATATCCTATTTGTCTATTTCCCATACTTCGTTTGAACATAAAAATTCGATCAAAAATCCATTGCGTAATTTCTGGGAAGTCTTCTTTTTGCTTCGCTCAAACTTTTGACTAAAATTAATACGACACAAATAACAATCCCAGCTGTTAGCAGTCCTCTTCGTAAAAGTGAGTCCCATTAATAAGATGACACTGTAGTGGCTGATGACATGGGGGGAAGGGAAACTGTGTGTAGGATCATAACGAATCAATCTGCTTTTATGCCACCATCCTCGGAGTTTTGTTACTCCTATTGCAGATCAGGTTCTCTTTGCTCGTTTGGATTAAAGTTATTTACCTGACTTGGATGTCTCTCTGGATCCATTCTTTGTAGCTGTTTATTTCATTTGTATTTTGTTTTCATACAGTTTTTCTTCCATCCAAATTTTCAGCTCCTTCCGAATATCTTCATTTCATATTTTACATCCCTAAGAAATCTTACTTTTACTCCCTGTATTTGTTTCTCTTGTCTTTTATTCAGTACCTCCTATTCAGTTCCATATAATATGGTTGGCAATGGGTCTATTTTATAAAATTTCTGTCTTGTTTCCTTGTGTGCCTCATTCTTTGAAGTTCTGTTAATTTTTCCACAGATACTTCCAATCTATTAAACTTAACTTAAAATATTGTGTCTCTTTCTTAAACTCTCTCTGCTTTTCAATAAGCTGTCACAAAATAAAATAAAAATTGCATCAGTCTTTGATCGTACCTGTCTATGTCTGTCTTGCTCCATTTTGCTGTTGTTTTCAACCTAATGTCTGAAATTCTTGCCTAAAATTGTAAACTGTGTCAAGTAGGCTTACCCCTCTCTAGTTTTCACATACATTTTTTTCTCCTTTCTTATGTATCAATATTACTTTTTCTTTCTTCGAATCTCATAGTACATGTTTTTGCTTTTAGCACATGTTAAACAGATGTATCCGTTTCCTGTGTAGCGACAATCCTCTATATCTGATAAGTTCTGTATTAATTCGGTCTAAAGCTGTTACTTTCCGATTTTTTGTGGTTTTCAGACATGCTGACAGTTCTTTTATTGTTATGTCAACTAGACCGTTTTCTTCTATGTCTAGATCTTTTACTTTCTTCTCTTCCGTGCCGGCATCATGCCATCGGTTTTTATAGTATTTAATCCACTTATCTTGCGTAATACTATTCATATGAATTTTATCGTTTTCTTTTTTAGTTAATGTTTTCAAAGATTCAGATGCTGTCTACTGATGGCAACGAATATCATTTTTATATTAATAAAGTATCTCTCCCAGGCTTTCTGGTGGGCACCCTTCATATTCCTTTCGTGCTACGCTTTTCTGTTTATAGATCTGTTTATTTTCCATAGTAGGTTTTTTATATGCTCTTTGTTTTTCTTTTATTGCTTGCGCAATTTCTGTCGACCACATTTGTAATCCACGACTTCGGTGAAATTTCGTTTTCTTTTCTGATGCCTCATTTGAAGCTTTTCTTATTGTTTTTTTTTCAATATTTGTTTATTTTATATTGAACTAATACTTCAACTAAAAAATCTGCAGTGGGGAGTTTACTAGGTAATAAAGAATCTAATTCTGACACCAGCAACCTCTGATACTCAGCGGACAGACAGTCATTAGTTCAACGTTTAATTTTAGTAGTAACTGCGTATACTTACGAGTAACCACTTGGTCTCATGTGAGATGAGTGTTTCAAATGGCAGAATCACCAACGTAGATACATCCTCTGTCGGGATGATTCATTTGAAAAGTACACTGCCGACATTCGCCTCATACTTATCCTACCCGTATCTAATGAATTAGTAGTCGAAGCAATGTTAAACCCTCACTTGCTTTCCTTTCCTTTATGTATGCACAACTTTCTAAAGATAACCACTAGATAAGTTTGAAAGAAGCAGTAGAAAAATGTAAATGCAATTGCATTAGCGGTGATGGGTCTCTCTTCGAAATTAAAATGTCGTACTTTATAAAATATGTAATCCTATGTTTGACAGGGGCAAATTATGAGCTTGTCTGTTCATAATGATTTTCTAAATGTTTTCTCTAGTGCACTTGCAACTTTGAGTTCGTATTATTTTTATGAAATTGTCGTCATTCTGCAAGTCTGCAATCAAAATAAGAACATAGAATAACGACGTTATCTATTCTTTATTGACTGCTCCATTTATTGCCACAAGTTCCAGCTTGTACAGTGCTCTGAAGTTCAAAGGTGATAGTTGCTATAGATCAGCAGTGCGGAGGACGCCAATAATCTTTGGAAATAATCTTTGGATACGCGACGCGTTAGCTTGCAGTGACCCGAAACTTACCACGTGAAAAGAAGCGGTAATTTTTTGAGCCGACCTAACTTATCCCAAAGGTTAAATTACGAAAGGGAAAGTTTTCCTTTGGCTGCAGAGTGAAAGCATCAGCCCACGGATTCATTTCAGTTTGCTTATCGTCGCTTGTTTGCTTTGGCAGAACTCTGCTCGCTTCTGAATACGAAATAACCAGCGAGATTCCAGGACGTAAAATTCCCTTTCGACTAAGAAGCAGGCTTCGTCAATTCATAATTCAAGTGCCACTAACGTGGCCATTCATCTGGATAGGAAATTTTAAAGAAGTCCTATTGGTGCGTTCCATTTGCCACCTCAATTTTTCCTAGTTTATTCACCCCTATAATTTTAACATATTTTTATACCAGTACGTTCTACATCCTTGTGCCTCTTTTCTCGCTGTTTTTCTCTGCTAATGTTTCACACCAGAAACCTGGCGTTATCTTTTGTGAAAAAAAGCTTTCATTACCTACCTCACAGACTTCTACCTTTAGCTCCATTTTTTTTAGTCAAATGTGTGAGTGGATCGAAAACGAGACATTCTAAAAATTACACAATGAACGTTTGCTCGAATTTTCGCTGGTAGGTAATTTGGGGTTCATTTCAAAGTGGGGCTCATCACCGGAAACAGTTCTACTCCATTCAATGAGATTCCAGGCCAAAGTCGTGTCTAGAGGTGCCCTGGGATACCAACAGAATGTCACCAGCCATACGGCCCTATATCCAAGAGTGATGGTCTATGGTGCCATTTGTTTTTTTTTTTAGACGTCAACCGCGGCACCTTTACAGCACAGTGGTACGTCGATGATATTCTACGCACCGTTTTGTTGTCCACTTTGGGCTTACATTTCAGCATTTCAGCAAGATAATACCAGCCCGCACACGGCGAAAGTTTCTACTACTTCTCTTTGTGCTTGCCAAACCCCCTTGGCCAGCAAGGTTACCGGTTCTCAATCTAACTGAGAACGTTCGTAGCATTGTGGACAGGACCCACGAACAATCTCGTGATTTTGACAATCTAAGGGGCAGTTGTATTGAATTTGGTATGATATCCCTTGGGAAGATATCAAACAACTCTATCAATCAATACCAAACCGAAAAACTGATTTCAGAAAGGTCACAAATGGACAAACCCGTTATTGATTTACTCAATTTGTAAAACTCTTTCTCTTGAATAAATTATACAATTTTTCTGAAATTGTAATCATTTGTTTGTCTGACATGTAGATCACGTCTACCGATTTCCGTCCCATTCGGTTAATTCCTTTGTAGTGCTTAGTTTTTTATTTTGTTAGAGTGTAAGGTTAAAATTTTGCAGATGATTTTATAATCTGTAAAAATATGATTTTTTTACTCTTCCATAAACATTACAACTGGTTATTTTCCGTGTTGTTTAAGTTAAAATTGGTGGTTTAAAAGATACAGATAAAATATATCTTTAAAACTGATTGCAGAAATGGCGGTGTTCTTTTAAAAAAACACCACTACACTTTCACTAAAAGTCTGAAGAAACTGCGCTAGGAAGAAGGGGGTTGGGAAAGGGACATATGTTGTCTAGACATGAAAGGCGTGGGTAAAGATATGAAGGTTTGCTGGGTTGTATCCATCGAGACGAGAGTAGGTGTTGAGGTGGATAACGGGAAGATTGAAAGTTAGGTGTCTAGTGGTTGTGTAGAGCCTTGGTATCCAGAGGATAAAGGATGGGGAAAGATGGAGAGGGAAGAGGAAGGGAGGAGCCCTGATGCGGAGTGGAATAGGTGACGTAGGGCTACATTGGTAAGACGGATAGATATTGGGGCTTATTCCATTGTTTGGGAGAGGGAGTCGGTTGAAGTAGCGTTGGAACAGCTTATAAGTGTGTGTAGCTGTAGGGACGGTGGGGCACGTTGGAAAAGGCGCGGCAGCATACCAGGATCGGTGACAAGAGCTGAAACGATGGGGTACTGGAATCTGACTTGAAGACGTCTGTGCAGAAAACGAACGACGCCTGCCCTAGGCTATCCGTGAGTCGCGGGTGTACTGCGGTTGCTCTGCAGGTGCGGATACCGCAACTGCATTTCTGTATCATTCTCCACAGCCCCCAAGACCCGTCCTGTCATTATCAAATATCTCGAACAATTCCTTCACAGTTATATGATTCTCTCGAGACGATACCGAGCCGTTGCGGCTCTCTGGTTATCGGTTCTACACCCTAGTACATAGTTTGTCCACGAAGTCGTGGTAGACAGGTGTTGGGGCGCTCTGGCGGCGGTTGAGGGGAAGCTAAAAATTAGGCCCCGTCGCGATAAGAGGAGATCTGGTAATCAACCCGGAGGGGAAGCGGGTACTCCGTGATTGAGAGAGGAAAGAGAGAAAGGGGAGCTGCCTGTTTACCGTGAGTCCAGCAGAATAGCTTGTGCGGTTAGCACCTTAAGGTCACGGAAGGACTGCTGTTGATTTCAATAAGATTGCAACATCTGGAGCCGAAGTCACACGTTTAGGTGACGGTGGTCGCTTCTGTTTCTAGTGACATACATTCTCGCCTCCGTAATTACAACCGCAGTGGACTTATTTGTAACATAATCGCAACATTTGTAATGACCCAGACAGGTGGGCCGCGAGCGCTGAGGTATGACTCACTGAGTTACGACTCAGCGCCCGCGGCTCACCTGCCTCCCGTTAGTGTGGCCTATCGGCAAAACATCAGTAGAAGTGACGCAGTCTTATGACTATGTACTGTAGCACCAACATTTTACGTTTGACAAAGCCAATATCTGGCATGTTTTAATTTTAATTTTACATTGTGACATTTCTGAAGAAGGCTACATTATTATAGCCGAAACCTAGGTAAAGTAAATTTGCTTATGCTACTGGAGACTGAAATTTATACAATCATAAAAGTTATTTTGCCGGCCTTGAGGGACTAACAAAGTACGAGGTGGTTATAATTAAAGTTCCGCAACATGAGAGGGCACCCACAATAAACAAGTGATCATAGAACAATGGAACTTTTTGGAAGCATTTGTAAGGACTTGCGGAAGAGATATAACGAATAAATTACTGAAAAAAATAAGTTAATTTCCACGTGAGAGGATAACGTTCGTTAATTGCGTACCATGTTTTCGTTCCAGGTCACAGGTATTGTTCACTGTGATGCCCATCTGCATCCATGACGGTCTGGAACCCCACTATAGGTTGCTCTACTGCTGCCCGAAACATCACAGGTGGACCGTAGAGTCTTCAGCTGTCGTAACACAGCTCGTGCACTGGGTGAAGATGGCACATTGCGCCCAGCATTCTCAGCCATGGCAACAGTAACTTCTTCAACAATTTGGGGCGCAATTGGCCGACGGCCTCTCCCAGGAGTAATTACCAAATATTCGGTTAATCTGAACTATCGAATCATTTTCTTCAACACCGATGCAGAAAGTGCGCCTCTGCGTATACCTTTAATGCGTTGATACTCGCGACGAGCAGTAGCGCTACTAATAATGTTTTGATAAAACAGGTTTACGAGTCCTTCTCACCTTGTCCAGCATCGCACAGTCTGTACATCATAGCTATAGAGTTGGGTACCCTTTCGGTAAATAGTTTTCCGCCTACAACAGCTCAAGTAGCGAAAGTTTAAATACAGGGTGTTACAAAAAGGTACGGCCAAACTTTCAGGAAACATTCCTCACACACAAAGAAAGAAAATATGTTATGTGGCCACGTGTCCGGAAACGCTTACTTTCCATGTTAGAGCTCATTTTATTACTTCTCTTCAAATTACATTAATCATGGAATGGAAACACACAGCAACAGAACGTACCAGCGTGACTTCAAACACTTTGTTAGAGGAATTGTTCAAAATGTCCTCCGTTAGCGAGGATACAAGCATCCACCCTCCGTCGCATGGAATCCCTGATGCGCTGATGCAGGCCTGGACAATGGCGTATTGTATCACAGCCGTCCACAATACGAGCACGAAGAGTCTCTACATTTGGTACTGGGGTTGCGTAGACAAGAGCTTTCAAATGCCCCCATAAATGAAAGTCAAGAGGGTTGAGGTCAGGAGAGCGTGGAGGCCATGGAATTGGTCCGCCTCCACCAATCCATCAGTCACCGAATCTGTTGTTGAGAAGCGTACGAACACTTCGACTGAAATGTGCAGAAGCTCCATCGTGCATGAATCACATGTTGTGTCGTACTTGTAAAGGCACATGATCTAGCAGCACAGGTAGAGTATCCCGTTTGAAATCATGATAACGTGCTCCATTGAGCGTAGGTGGAAGACCATGGGGCCCAATCGAGACATCACCAACAATGCCTGCCCAAACGTTCACAGAAAATCTGTGTTGATGACGTGATTGCACAATTGCGTGCGGATTCTCGTCAGCCCACACATGCTGATTGTGAAAATTTACAATTTGATCACGTTGGAATGATGCCTCATCCGTAAAGAGAACATTTGCACTGAAATGAGGATTGACGCATTGTTGGCTGAACCATTCACAGAAGTGTACCCGTGGAGGCCAAACAGCTGCTGATAGTGCCTGCACACGCTGTACATGGTACGGAAACAACTGGTTCTCCCGTAGCACTCTCCATACAGTGACGTGGTCAACGTTACCTTGTACAGCAGCAACTTCTCTGACGCTGGCATTAGGGTTATCGTCAACTGCACGACGAATTGCTTCGTCCATTGCAGGTGACCTCGTCGTTCTAGGTCTTCCCCAGTCGCGAGTCATAGGCTGGAATGTTCCGTGCTCCCTAAGACGCCGATCAATTGCTTCGAACGTCTTACTGTCGGGACACCTTCGTTCTGGAAATCTGTCTCGATACAAACGTACCGCGCCAACTGCTATTGCCCCGTGCTAATCCATACATCAAAAGGGTATCTGCCAACTCCGCGTTTGTAAACATTGCACTGACTGCAAAACCACGTTCGTGATGAACACTAAATGGCTCTGAGCACTATAGGACTAAACATCTGTGGTCATCAGTCCCCTAGAACTTAGAACTACTTAAACCTAACTAACCTAAGGACATCACACACATCCATGCCCGAGGCTGGATTCGAACCTGCGAACGTAGCAGTCGCGCGGTTCCGGACTGAGCGCCTAGAACCGCTAGACCACCGCGGCCGGCGATGAACACTAACCTGTTGATGCTACGTACTGATGTGCTTGATGCTAGTACTGTAGAGCAATGAGTCGCATGTCAACACAAGCACCAAAGTCAACATTACCTTCCTTCAAATGGGCCAACTGGCGGTGAATCGAGGAAGTACAGTACATACTGACGAAACCAAAACGAGCTCTAACATGGAAATTAAGCGTTTCCGGACACATGTCCACATAACATCTTTTCTTTGTGTGTGAGGAATGTTTCCTGAAAGTTTGGCCGTACCTTTTTGTAACACCCTGTATAACCACCCCGTATATAAGAGAGCATGTCCCAATAGAAATGCAGGAGAATTCTGTGAAGTAGTGAATGTAGGAGAGGAAGTAAAGCTGTGGGGGCAGGAGTAGGGGGGAAATGGAGATATGGAGACGTACCTGGGTAACTAAGTCGGTAAGTGCACTCCCCTCAAAGGCGTGGTTCGAGGTTCGAGTCCCGGTCTGGCACATGGTCTTAACCTGTCATTAAGTTTCATAGAGGAATCTTCCTTCTGTCGACGTTAGGGCTCCTCTGTTCTCCTCCGATTTCCAAGAGTTTTATTCGACCCATTAGCTCTCTCAAGTAAGCCTTCACGTAAGATCCACATTACCTATAATCGTACATCACATTCGCACACTCTCTGCACCTCTCCTCACCTCACACAAAAGCTTAGAAAATCACACACCTATTCCTATTCCTCCCTGTGAGAGGCCTACTTAAGGTCACTTCCATAACAAATCATCATACTTTCAGCATCTACAAAAACAGAAAAGGAGTTCAGAACTTTAGTGTTTCATGTAATCCGCAAAAAACATTGCGTCTATACTCCATTAAACCAAGAAATCAACCACATACGTTTATAAAAATTTTAAAACATGCATATATTCGCTCATTTTTAATTAAAACTTTTGAAATATAAATATTTTAGCTATCGTTAATTTTTAACATCCTCTTTTATGCATTTTAAATGCTCTGTTTGAAGAACGGGCAGAAATGTAACTGGTGCCAGCAAAAGCGTATCCCAGGCGAGGAGAATTGTGTGACACTGAAACATAAAATGAAGCTTCTAGCCATTTTTCGATGTCGTATAGGGAACTATATTCTATGGAACGTATTCTTTTCACTGTTTTCATCATGTAACGTTACTTAATAGCATTAGGCTAATAATTTCAAGTAGATATAAATTTCTGGTCATTATTTTTAGCCACGAGATGATGCACACGTCTACAAATCAGTAATTGTTTTCAAAATTACACGTTGTTGTATTGTCATCTCACTGGTCTTTAGTTTATCTTTGACCGTTTGTGATATTCTCTGATGGTTTTCTTTGTAGTTGTATTTCTTATTTATAAAGTGTATTTGTACGCACACGTTTTGCATCATTGTTTCATTGCTGATTAAGGTAATTTAGTCTATTTTATTTAATAATAGTAAATAGATTACGTTCCTGAATCGCTGTATGTGTGGTTAGCTTCTTGTATTGCCGTCATCTAATGCATGTTGAGCTTTCCTTCTGGCTCTCGCGCTATATTATAAGCCAATTAGTACTCTCATTGCGTGCAGGGTTGGTATTAAAATTATCTCACATTCAATGCACGATTGTGTTCTGAAAGCTGGATTTCTTAACGTTTTATTTCCTTCAGATGGATTGGGGTACTATATTTATTGTATATACTTTTTCTTCTTTGATTTAGGACTTTCATGCACTACGGATATGTTCCAAAACGTCGCGCATAAAAACGGGCTTTTCCTGGCGCTCATGCGTCGTGCTCCATTGGTGATAGAAAGGTGGGGTCAAGTGTTTCGGATAGCCCTTGGGATGGGGATCATTTGTATTCCCAACAGAGGGATCGTCTTGCTGTAACTCTCTTACAGAAAGGGTCAACTTTGGAATATTACACAGTTCCTCCAGCTTAGGAAAATGGAGCAAATCGGACGGTTCTTTTTGCGTTATATGTGGTCCACGATGCGCCTTAACGGCCTTATGGAGGTCCAATTTAGTTCATGGGCGGTACCGAAAAAGAAAGCGTTTTTCGCCCTTTATTCGCTGTCAACAAAGAGCATCTAAATAACTAACCGTAAAAATTGCTCAAATTTTAATAGTACATTCTCTAGACATTTATCTAGAAGTACTACCTTCCCGTTTCCGCAAATTTTTATCCCTTGTCGATAAACATTCCAAAACCATGATTTGTGGGTACCAAAACCGAGCAAAAGACTCGAAGACGGCTACGCACAGAAAACGGCTTAAATTGTCAAGATATATTCCTCAGATTGCGACATCGATAAAAACCTTGAAAATGTTCGTGATATCTTCGTCCGTTTGCGAGATACAGACGTTCAAAGTTAGATTATTGTACGCGTGTAATACTCACGTTAACTCCTGTATGAGGCAAAAACGCAGTATATGAAGTGGCGTAGGACGGAAATATGCTATGAAGAGTGCCCGTTAACATCAGAAGGGTTATGGGAACACCATGTTGTAGAACTGAAGTACATGCAAAATTATTGTGTGCTTAAAAGACATTCTGAGGCGTAAAATTAGTTTCGTGCTTTTCATTTTCACACAAGTAAGCTAACAAAAATCATAAAGTGCTTTTGATATGAATGACGTGCCCTACTGTTGCAGGGAAAAGAAGGCAGCCAGCGGAAAAACGTATCGGAGCACAAAAAAAGGAGAATGTGCTTCTGTTTAAGGAGTGAAGGAAACAGTGACAGTGGGAGAGGGATAAAGACAAAGGAAAAGTGGTAGCAGGTGAGAGCGAGTGATAATGAGAGACAGAGTCCATGGCAGTGACAATGAGGAAGAGAGTGACACTGAGAAGAAACAGTAGCAGAGGGAAGGGATGAGACAGTAGCAGAAAGAGAAAACGAGAGGGAAACAGCTCAAATGTGTGTGGATTCCTAAGGGACCAAACTGCTTACGTCATCGGTCCCTAGACTTACACACTACTTAAACTAACTTAAACTAACGTATGCTAAGAACAACACACACACACCCATGCCCGAGGGTGGGTTCGAACCTCCGGCAGGAGGGACCGCGGAAGCAGTGGCAGGGAGACGAGACAGTAAGAGTAGGACAGATAGAACAGAACGAAGGCTGCGAAGCAGGAGACAGTGACAGGGGCACAAAAAGATAATGACAGCAAGTTGGGCTGAATGAGTGAATGAGAATGAACAGGTGGGAGTGGATGCATACGAGCTACTTACAGTGGTGGGCTAGTGGTTTCGAGCAAGCTATTGTTAGAGGAGCGTATGGGAGTCACGGTTGAGTTCCATGTTACTCACATGAACAGAACTTCATGGGGTCTGTAAAATTTTTATAGTTTACTTTTGTGAAACTAAAATAGTGCAAAACCAATTTACACCTCAGACTGGACTTTACGAGCAAAAAACTTTTTCATGTGATTCAGTAGTGCAACTACAGCACATTTCACCGTGCTACGTCACTTTATAAACTACGTTTCCGCGTCACACCGCATTTGACGTTTCCAAGTAAGGTAACTTCGAAGCTCTGTATCTCGGAAATTGACAAAGATATCAAGTTAACTTTCGAGGCTATTCGAGATCAGGATCTTAGGATTATATAAGGAAAAATTGTAGTTGTTTCCTGTCCGTGGCCGTCTTGGAATCTGCGGCTCTGTTTTGGTACCAAAAAAACAGATTTTTGGGGTGTTTCTTGATAACGAATAAAGATTTTTCGGAACGGGAAGATGGCTCTTTTAGATAAATGCCTAGAAAATATAGCTTTAAAAATTGAGCGATTTTCTGCAGCTAGTTACTTAGTCATCCGCTGCTGACAGTGGTTTCTGTGGGTTTCTTCAGGAACTACCTCTGACCTAAGTGATGCTCCAGAACGCCCTCGTGGCGCACCGTACATCACATCTACTGCAAAACCGATTTTCTCCATTTGCCTAAGCTGGGACGATCCCTCTGTTGTGTGTATAACTGGCCCTTAGCCCAAGGGCTGTCCAAAAGATTTGACGCTACCTATAGAAACCCAGGTATTAGTCCCGGAAAAAATCCCGTTTTCATGTGCGGCGTTTTGGAACACATTGATAGCGCACGCTGTCGGATGCCTACCGATTTTTTAAATCCTGCAAGAAGCGACGCCAGGGAAAACCAGAAGATAGGTGTGCTGATTCTACTTACGTTATGGTCATTTGACCTTTTCATAAATGTGTAGTTAGCCTCTCCATAACTTTATGTTTCTACAGGGTCCCCAATATAAGAGCGGGTCAGAAAATATTTCCAATGAGACAGACGTCGGACTGTCACTCGTTGTGATTTTTATTCGCTAAAGAGCTTGTTTCACGACAGTTTGCTACTATGTTTTGCATTGCAAATTTGCTAGAGGCTTTGCCAAAACAATTCCACTCTTCAACTGTTGCGCAAACAATTCGCACAAGCTACGCGCGATGATGAACACGCGCTGTTTTATCGTGAGCAGTATTTTGTGCTTCATTCAGCTGGTCACTAAACACGTGTGTTTCTCTCATTCACTCAAAGTTAATGACAGAGGGAAGACTCTGGACAAAAAATACGGGGGACGCACACGCAGAATCAATTGACGGTAACCGACTGCTAATCGAAATCGTGTTTACCAGCATATTCTGTAATGGACAATCCTCTTGTTCATTAACTGGTGACAGTTCAGCGGCAGTCTAATAATTTTTTTTCCAGACCAGTTTTATTTTTCCTGCGACACCGTTGTTTATCAACTTAACTGAGCACGCAGACTTCTCTACTTCTGTATCGATAAAATCATAACGTGTACCATGACATATTACTCATATATAACAGAAAATCGGAAATCAAGAAGGTCTGCAACATAACGTCTTTCGGAGAGGGCTGTTAGTAGCCTCCCACAGACTACAGGAAAGAAGTTACATGTGGACTTCACTGCAGACAGACTATATAGCTGGTGTTTGTTTCTGTAAGTGTTTCAAGTGACAGCACTCATCTATTACTAAATCTGACAGTTCTTTGTGAACAACGAGCTGTTTTTCTTACACGTAGCCATTCTCAAACGGTACGTGTTGTAGAATTTTGCTGAAGATTTGATCCACAGCCTTCGTGAAATTTTAGAATGAATTTATTTTGTTTTAGTCTGTAAAAATATTATTTATTGCAGCTGCCATCCTGACAGTCCGTCATCGTCAAGCATTCTGAAAGAAATCAGTCACCAAATACAATTCAAGTGATTACACAGTTAACAAATGATGAAGAAAGAAAATTTATTGCTAGTTATGTGATATGTTATGGCCCATTCAACAGCGTTCAGTTATGCGATGCTGGAACAATGTTCCCAGCAGTGTAAAATCAAATACGTGTTGTGGTATAAATCTACCTGCTCTTTCATATACCATGCGAGCACATCTTAGAAAGCTGACGAAATAATGGCGAACAGCAGACATGATAATAAAAACAACATCTACTAACACGTCAAAATCTCGTGTTGCTTTGAATTTTCATTTTTCAATGTTTGTCAGCTTTGTAACCCCGTGTATTTTGTTTTGTGGCTGATTACTTTCAGGATGCTTGACAATGACCATGTGTCGAAATTTCAATCGCAATAAATAATATTCTGATAGCCTAAAACGGAATGACTTAATTAAAAAAAGGGGTACCTATTGTTTCCGCACCAACGGCTTTCATGGGTACTGGCAGCGGCTGTCTGTCACATTCGTTATCACTGGTGTGTCGCAACTACCAATCGGTCTGAGATCAATGCCAAGCCCTCTCCCGAGGGTGGTGTTCGCGCTCAGTAATTACCTCATTCTGTGCGCGCTGCTCTGCCCACCTGCCGCGACTCTATTGTCCTGTTCCTCTCTAACGCGCATTTTCAGTCACACAACTCCACAGCCAGTCATCGGTTTGCTCCACTTGCATTGCTCCACGCTGTTATTCATCATAGTTTGCGCTCTGACATGTTGAGTGTCTGATGAACAGAGTGTGTGTGTGTGTGTGTGTGTGTGTGTGTGTGTGTGTGTTTGTGGTGTGTGTCTGTGCAATCGCAACACACTATGATACCACAATAAACACGTAACAATAATAATTATTATTGTTACTGCTACCGCTACTACTACTACTGCTACTACTACTACTACAGTTCTGCGCAAAACATGAGAAGGAAAGTAACTTTCGCATTATGTGTCGCTGCATAGTAACATAGTTCCATGAAACTAGGACCATACACAGAACGCAGTACTGCAGTATGTTACAAAAGGTAACTGGAAGAAATATGCAGTGAAACGAACAGCAATGACACTTTTATTCAAAGACAATAATTACAATGAAGTCATCGCAATTTATGGCGGTCCCCTGGACATTAAAAAGGCGGGACATGATTCTTATTAGAGTGTGTGATCACCCGGACGGCAATGCGGGGCATTACAAAATGTTCCCCTCCAGTACACAAGGCTGGTAAGGACTTCCTGCGGCAGGGCGTCTCATTCCTCCATCAGCACAGATGACAACTGCTGGCTGGTCGTCGGTACATGTGGACGTGTTGCAATACTTATCCCCGATGTATCTGACACACACACGATGGGATTTAAGTAGCGCAAACGGGTATGCCAGGCCGTTCGCCGAATATCCTCTCGTTCCGAGGGCTCCTCCATGTGCATTGTTCGGTGCTGTCGCGCACTCTGTCATACATAAAAATGACGTCAGGACCGGATTCGCCACTGAAAAGACGCCCATGGGGAAGGGGTACAGTGTCACAATTACGTTGACCGCTGAGTGTACCTCTCCACACGTAATAGCTGTACCACTGAAACGATCATGTTCGACAATGTTCCTGGTGGCTTATCTGTTGCCCCCACTTCCCACATGAATGTACGTGCCGAATCACTACTCAGACTAAATCTGCATTCATTCGAGAAGAACATGCGACAGCACTGCTTGTTGCTCCAATCTTGTGCTCTTGGCGTCATCGCGAACGGTGCCGCCGTTGTGCGGTGTAAATGAAACACAACGTATTTATCGTCAGTGAAAGAGGCCAACTCCTAGGAGTCACCGTGCCTCTGTGGAGTATGACATAGTGTGCCTTGCTCTCCTATTAAATCTGGTTGCAACTGCACCAGCTTTTTGACTTGGGTTCCTTCTTGCCCGATGCTCAACATAGTGGTCATCTGCTGCTGTAGTTACCGTGGTCGATCACCACCTCTCCTTCGGGCAGCAGTGCCTGCGATTTGGAACGCAAGCCATGCCGCGTAACAATGCTGTGAGCAATAGCAAACTCCCGGACTTCACTCGCAACACTTCGTCCTTCTTCCAGTTTCCTTACCAATCTTCCCCATGTGTTGTCTCCGGCCATGTTGTAATGGAGAATACCATCGCAATGCAGCGTAACTACTCGCTGATGGACTCAAACCGTATTTTTCTGTTCCTTCAACTGCCTTATGTTGGGAGGCCAGCCCCATTTGGCGTTATAATCACGCTGACGTCACCCCCCGTGACGCAGAGTTCTCTGTGCTCGACTGCGAGACCTCTAGTAACATGGTCTCGTACTTCCATTCATTCCTATTGATCTTGGGTATTAATAATCGCCTCAGTTGTATTTTGGTCGGTCTAAGGCGCTGCAGTCACGGCTGGTCCCGGCACAGGTTCGAGTCCTCCCTCTGGCATGGGTGTGTGTGTTTGTCCTTAGGATACCTTAGGTTAAGTAGCGTGTAAGCTTAGGGACCAGTGACCTTAGCAGTTAAGTCCCATAAGATTTCACACACATTTGGACAATTTATTTTTTTTTTGTTTGTATTTTGGTCCTTTATTACTGTACCACTAAAGGGTTTCATGGCTTTAAAGCCAAATCTTCAGGTGACATATGATTAAAACATCAGAGCGGAAAAGCTCGGAATCTTTTATTCCAACATTCGTTGTCTCTCAAAAATACAAAACACCTCTAAAAGACGGTATGTCATGGATATTGATTTGTTGAAATGTTATATTACTCTATCTATGTCGTACTTAATTTATGCAGAACAGTATATTTCCGTGGGCAGGACCACCAGATTACTATCGTCGACAGTAAATTTATTCACACTGAGAAAATATGTGCTGACAGGAAAGGCGATGGAACATGCAAGCATACTACATGAAGCATTGAAATTATGACAGCCAGAGGCTTATTTAAACGAAACGTGGAGTCATACACATTACCGTTGAATAAATATTGGCAACGTGCAAGTGTGCGAGCAATATTGATAAACGTAAGTGCTGGTCAGCGTTTAGTTGTCATGCTTGCAACGGATAAAGCACTGAGGTGACAAAAATCATAGGATAGCGATATGCATATACACAGATGGCGCTAGTACTGCGTACACAAGGTACAAAAGGCGGTGCATTGGTGGCTCTGTCATTTGTACTTATGCGATTCATGTAGAAAGGTTTCCGACGCGATTACAGCCGCACGACGGGAATTAACAAGCATTATACGCAGAATGGTAATTGGAGCTACAAGCATGAGACATTCCATTTTAGAACTCCCTAGGAAATTTAATACTCCGAGATCCACAGTGTTAAAAATGTGTCGAGAATACCAGATTTCAGGTAATACCTCTTACCGCGGAAAATTCTGTGGGCAACGGCCTTCACTTAACGACCGAGATCGATGGCGTTTGCGTAGAGTTGTCAGAGGTAACAGACAAGCAACGCTGCGTGAAATAACAGCAGAAATCAATGTGGGACCTTCGACGAACGTATCCGTTAGGACAGTGCGGTGAAAATTGGCGTTAATAGTCATGGCAGCAGGCGACAGACGCGAATGCATTTGATAAGAGCACATGACATCGCCTGCAGTGGCTCTCCTGGACCCGTGACGATATCGGTTGGACCCTACACGGCTGGGAAACCGTGGCCTGGTCAGACGAGTCCGGACCCAGCTGGCGAGTGGTGATGGTAGAGTTCGAGTGTGAAGTCATGGATCGAAGTTGTCAACAAGGCACTGTGCCAGCTAGTGATGGCTGCATAATGGTGTGGGATGTGTGGCTTGAACTGGGTTCTCTACTCAGAATGACTGGAAAAAGTCAAGTACAACCGCTAGAAGACCACTTGCAGCCATTCATGGACTTCATGTCCCTAAACATGTCGCTTGGTCACAATTGTTCGTGACTGGTTTGCAGGACTTTCTGGACAGTTCGAGCGAATGATTTGGCCACCCAGATCGCTCGGAACGAATACCATCGAACATTTCTGGGCATAATCGAGACGTCAGTTCGTGCACACAACCGTGCACCGGCAACACTTGCACATTTATGGATGGCTATAGAGGCAACATGGCTCAATATTTCTGCAGAGGACTTCCAACGATTTGTCGAGTCCTCGCCACATCGAGTTGCTGCACTAGGCCGGTCAAAAGGAGGTCCGACACGATATTAGGTGGTATCCAATAACTTTTTTCACCTCTGTGTATGTATTTAGCTACGGATCCACTTGTCATATTTCACTCGAATAGCAAAACGTCTGACTATCGTTCAGAAATGGACAGTAAAATTTTTCAAATACCATAGAGGCTCGGTTTATTCGCGAATTAGCTACTAGAAGTGCAGTAATTTCTTGTAACTATCCGCATCGTAACATGCGAGAGAAAAAGCCGTTTTTCTATAGTTCGCTAAAAAGTGCAACACAGTCCAGATGCACCAATAACAAAATACATTATGAGCCAGATCTGAGGAAAGCCAAACTTTTGACATTAACTAAGGAGCACCAATCTTTCCCTTTTCAATCTACTGACAAAGACTTTTGCAAGAAAATGGGTTGATACCCCTCCGCTTGCCACCATGCAATCCACGACTTATATTAAATAGAACTGATTTGGAATCTTGCTAAGAAAAGCTTTCTTAGTAAAATACTAGCCTCTCGCTGTTCGAGATGAAAAAGATGACTGCTGTTACTTTTGCTGCTGTGACGTTAGAAGAGTGAAGAAAAGCGCTTGAACGCCGTTAAAAACGTTTATGATGATTTCTAAAGGAGCGATGCTTTGATGAACTAGGAAACTGAAAATACAGGTTAACAATATCAGCCGGCATGTATTCGAAGGGTGACACAGCTGAGGAAGATTACAGCGGACGGTACATCTGGGATGATGGCAGTGAAGCGTCGTGAGCAGCTACAGTGTTTCTGTTCTAAACGGGCAAAGAGTTCAGCAGGGCGTGCAGATGAGTGGCCCAGGCAGTACATTTTCAGTGGTTGCCCAGTCACTTCATAGTTATGATGAAGTACCAACAGACTAGCTCCACATTGCCTCCCTAACTCTGGGAGAAATACAAACAGTTAGTGTAATTTTCTTTTTCTAACACTGTCGTCTGGTTTGCCCGTGTTGAGGGCAGACAACTAGGACGTAATACAGTTTTTCTTTTGGGAATATCGTACTGTACGCTATTACAGCCTCCCCTCCATATTACCCCCGTGTAAACGCTACGGTGCTGCCCTCCTGGTCAGGCCTTCAGTTTGCTTTTCCAGGTATTACTCAATATACAAAGTAAATTAAGGCAACCGGCACCTATGCTCTAAATCTACCTGCAATAACCACTCAAGGAAGGCAGATGGCAGCACTAACCGATTTTTCTGAAGTCCAAACTGGCATCTATATCTATATCTACATGGATACTCTGCAAATCACATTTAAGTGCCTGCCAGAGGGTTCATCGAACCACCTTCACAATAATTATCTATTATTCCAATCTCTTACAGCGCGCGGAAAAACAAACACCTATATCTTTCAGTGCGAGCTCTGATTTCCATTATTTTACGAGGGTCGTTCAATAAGTAATGCCGCACATTTTTTAAAAAGCGATTAATATACATTAACAAAAGTCCTTGTTGGTGCTTCACATTTGATATTTTTTCTGCGCGGCGGTGAAGTTTAGAACCGTTCTGGCGGATGGCAGAGCCGTAGTACAGCGTCAAAATGGCGTCTATATACGACTCAGATTACAAGCAGCGCGCTGTTACTGAATTCTTATGTGCAGAAAAAGAAACTGTGGTGAACATCCATAAACGTTTGTGTGCAGTATATGGCGATGCTGCTGTTGAGATGAGTACATCTGAGCGATGGGTAAAGATATTTACAGCCTCAGGAAACGCAGAAACAGAGCTCCATGATCAGCCACGCTCGGGACGTCCTGTCACAGCCACTGCTGAATCGTGCGGATGCCATTATTCGTGCCTACCGGCACATCACAGCTCGACAACAGACTCTAAAATTGTCGGTCAGCATTGGAAATGCTTCTGCAACGATCGAGAACTCTCGTATATTCAAAGAGGAGCTCACGATGGGTCACACGAATGCTCACGGCGGACCACAAGAATCAAAGAAAGGCCATTTCATTTGAATTGTTGGAGCGTTCTGAGACTGACGGAAAGGCCTTTCTGTCACAGATCGTTACGGGGGACGAAATCTGGGTGCGCCAGAAACAAAAAGGCAGTCCAAGGCATGGAATCATCCTCGTTCACCACAAAAGAAGAAATTCAAGACAACCACCTCTGCCGGAAAAGTCATGGTGACAGTCTTCTGGGATTGTGATGGCGTCATTCTCGTGGATGTGATGCCAAGAGGGTCAACCATCAATTCAGAGGCAAATGTGAAGATTCTGAATAAACTCAAGAACCGTTTCCGACATATTCGATCCGACAAGAATCCAGCAGAACTCTTGCTCCAACACGATAACGCACGCCCACACACATTCTGGGTGTTAACAAATTTTTAGATTCAGATAAATATGAAAGTGTGAAATTAATAGCATCTCCTGTATAATAATTAGGCTTGTCAACATATTTACACAACCACAGCCACTACCAACAATAATAATAGTAAAAATTATTATTATTATTATTATTATATGCGTAACTTGTCTGAAGAAAAGAAAGAATTGTTTTTGGGTAATTTTTTAAGTTTGTACATAATTAAGTACAACTTAAAAGCTTTTATTACTCTCCGTTTGGTATTATTGTGCTTTTTTATTTTTTCAGGCAAATGTACAAGATCTCTAATATATGTATTATTTAACAAATTAGCCTGTGCTTTGAAAATCAGGCATTCTCATGTTGCACTCACACCACAAGTTATGTTTGATATACATTTTCTTTGTCCGATTGTAGTCACTCTTATTTGATTTCGACACTTTCTCAATGAATGGATCTGCTCTGGAAGGCCCTAATTGCTTTGCGACTAACTTTTCCTGGTGATTTTCTTTTCTGTTAGCACTTAAAACAGACTCAACCGAACCTAAGAAGGGGAAAAAAGCTGAAGATGTGAATTAAAGTTTATGTTAGGGACGGCATTGGAGTTGTTAGCTGTAGTGCTGTGGTGTGTGATGGCTAGCCTTTCTACCAAGTAAATTAGGAGGAGTTCGATTCCTGGGTGTAGCATAAGTTTTAATTCACTTCTTCTGCTTTTATCTTAATCGTAGATTCAACAGAGTTCAAGTTGACATTACACACGAAAGCAGATTCCATCACAGTAAACAACCAAGCCCAAACACAAACTACCATCTGTGGAAATGATTAAATTCATGTAGTATTGTCTTCCAACATGCGCCAATAAAGCCCCCTGGACAACGCGCCTATAGGCCGCCATCGCCGACCAAGCTGTCTCAATCTCTCAGTCTCAGTACCTCAGTATGTCGCATCAAGACTCAGTTTGCATTGCACCTCAACACATCGCATTGTGCCTTAATCTTCCACAGTGGTAGTCGTCGCCTCACAACTTAGCTAGCTGTGAGGGAAAGTTAGTCATTCTAAATAGTTGTGGTATGGATATTGACAAGATTCAAGAGTTAGTAAATGTTATTTGATTGCTGATAACCACAGAATATCAGATTAGATATCACTGAAGTACTCACTTGATTCCTGTAATAAAGTCTAATTTAGCCATATGCGCGTTTTGTGTTGCAGTAAGAGGAAACCAGCCACCGATCTATCATACCACTCTCTCCTTATCCAGCCAGGAACCACAAAACATTACAAGAAGGCACAGACACAACACAAAGAAGACATGTCGGGTCATAAAGGGGGTATGGATATGACGTGGGAGACTGTGGTTTCAATGCACCAATAACCTTAAGGGGATGAAAGATATGTCCAGTCATAAAAAGGATATAGATATCGATATTTTCAGAGCTACAGTGGCCATGTATTTTTGTTACTTGGCTCACTGTCGGATTTCGTTAGGGTTGGGGCTGCAATCGTAATATTTAATTGTAATTACAGTGATAAATATGTGGCAGGATTCTATGACACCACCATCTGTTACACGGGGAGCACGGCGGAGGTAGCCTATGGCTGGAACGAATGGGGATTTTTGGCTTTAGGCTCTCACAAGCGGCAGATAGAATGGAAAGTTCCAGCCCACTGCCTAGTCGCTTCTTGCATGCAGCAGGATAGTAAGTCCCACAGTGACTAGTGTTGGCAATGGGGATGCTGGGAAAATCCGAATTCCTATCACTCCAATCATCCCCAGATCCCCTCAACAGCTGGGCAGTTCTCTTAGGCATTGAGTCCGACTTGGCACGATTCCTGAGACATGCGTACACTGTAGCGACTAGCACTGAGAGACACTCTGGCCTGGGGACTGCATGTGGACAATGGGATATAAGGCAGCCTGTAACCCTGGGTTCGGTGCGGGGCGGCGGTGAGGTGGGTGGACTGCTGCGGCCTGTTGTAGGGTTGTGAACCAATGAGGGCTATGGCGGGACAAAGCCTCTCTGTCGCTTCTAGGTCCCCAGTTCAATACACACATATACAGCTGTAAAAGTCATTGCAGAATTGAATGTTACACTCGTAAATTCTGTAGGCAACAAAACAACACAAAGGAGCTACATAATCTGAGAACTGCAGGGCGAGCTCGAATTTCAAAACCACTCATCAGTGATGCAAATATCCATAACAGGAAAACGTCGTACCGAAGACATAAAATGTGGACTTGGAGCAGTGGTAGAAAGTCATTTGGTCGGATGAGTCTTGTTTCACACTGTTTGCAACATCTGGCCGAGTTTACATCCCAAGGGCTAAACATGGCAGGATTCAATGACAACTTGGGCAGTCATATTGCGCGGTATTCTATGGGCCCCATGGTTACTCTGCAAGGTCGAGTTACTTCTAAGGATTATGTGACCGTTTTGGCTGATCAGGTCCGTACCATGGTACAATGGTTCCCTAATGGGATGCTTCATTCCAAGACGACAGGGCCCCAGTTCAAACAGCTCACATCAAGCATGACTGGTTTTGTGAACACGAGGATGACTTGTCAAATGCCCATGACTATCACAATCACCAGATCTCAAGATTATTGAGTCTTTGGGTCCAATTTGAAGAGAATGGTGCGTAATTGCTATCCACCTCCACCATCGTTACCTGAACCTGCTACT